>NW_024609945.1:0-124999 GCF_016920785.2 Ixodes scapularis
TGGGCATCATCTTCATTTACGGTTTTCTCAGTTGCTACTTTGAACTTTGAAATGATAAACAGCATACTGAGAAGACAAAAGTCCGGGCATTCAGGCAATGAAATTCGGTTGGGTAGCTCAGAAAACGGCCGGCGTACCCCTCCAAGGGGGGGCAAGGGGGGGGGGGGGGGGGCATGAGTGATGAAGGTGGGTGCCTTTCGTCAGCGCGCTCAAATATCTACACCAACCGGTGCTCACTTCCCTGCGTCACTTCCGTCGTCCCTCGGAACTGGTCGATTCAGATAAAGCCGCGCGGTGAGACCGTGGTGCGCCTAGCGCCTTTCAACCAACGAGGGAGTGGGGCTTAGAGCGATAAACTGGTTCACCAGGCAAAATTGACCTCCACTTGGCGGCCGCCATGTTGACAAAAATGTATGACATGGTGGCGGCCAATTGAGGGTAACTTTCAGCTGCCAGTTTATCGCTCTAAGGCCTTCTACCTCGTCTCTTCCGTCACACCCTCGCAGCGCATCGCTCCTTCGGCCACCGGGAAAGCAGAGGACCCCAAACGGTATGTCGGGCGTCGTCCCTCTCTTCGCGGGGTCTTCCGAGAACGACGTCCGGGTGCGTTTTGTACAGAGAAACGCAGCTGCCGCTGAGGCTTTCGATCGCACTAGCACAAGCTTCATAGAGGGATTCAACCAAAAAATCAAACATTCGGCTACAGTTACGTCAGATTGCGCCATAAAACTGGTTTCGCTATGAATTTCTTAATTGCTCCCTGCCCCCCTCCCCAATTATACGTTAAAGGTTTCGATTTTATAATTCCGGTTATTGATTTTATGTTATTTTATCGAGGTTAATTTTTCTTTAGTTATACCCCCAAAATTATAGTGGGAAGCTGCGCCAACATGGAAATAAATTACGATTTCTTGAAAGAGTGTTGAGACTAGTAAGTGTTTTTATATTAATTATTACCGAAAAGCTTTGTTAAGCTTTGTAAAGTTCGTCTCAAATAATTTATATGCAAGATTTTAATATATTTTCAAACATCAATGTGTTTGACGGCATTGAAACTGTCGTTTTATTGAAATACTTTCAGATTCAGACATATTTGAAGCAGCAATGATCTAGTTCAGTTATTGGGGATTTACTCGCTAATATTTTGAAAGGAAGAATATAGATTTCCGGTGATTAACAATATATACAAATAACAAAACTCTATTGTGTTTCGTGTTATTCCTATTCTTGGAATCTTACCAGAGAGTTTTGTTTGTAAGAGAGAGGAGTGTAAACGGGCGTCACGTGCAAAATTTCATTGAAACCCCATTTCGGCCGCTCTGAGCTCTTGTCTTGTGTAGCTTTCTGAATTCAGTGGTCAGAGACATTATTAAAAAGCTAACTCTCTGGTCTTAAAAAAAAAATTAAAACATAAAGCAAGCTCTTTCGCTGTCTTCAAATGCAACACTGTACTTCGCTTTACCTTGTGTAGAACTGCAGCGGAAGGCTAGGGGCTGTGACAGGGCCCTGGAAATGCATTCGCACGCGTCGCAAGGTATTGCATCAAAGACTTAGACAGTAAAAAGTGCGTAGCCTTTGTTCTTAAAGTAATGTGCGTGTTTTGTACCAGTGATACAATAGCTATTTTTAATAAATATTCCAAATGTAATATTTTATATATAAATATAAAGCGGGTTTGGAGGCAACGTTTTCATTGCTGTCACGTTCTTTTATGCAACATTCACGACACCATGGGCAATGCGATAAATTGGAAGTAAATATTACTCCAGAATTGAAGAAACTTTTAACATAGAAGTTATTATCTACAAGCCAAAACTGAATTAGATAATTATTGGAAGTAACATTATGAACTTTAAAATTAATTTGCTGTTTGTTTAACGTGTCACCTGACAAACGGAACTGCTCTCTTACTTTCGCAGGGGCGTGTCCTCCGCGTGCTCCTGTGTTTCCTTCGCCAGATCCTTACAGCAAGATTTTTTTTTTTTTTTTTAAATCCACATTTGGAAGACGAGCGCACAAAAGTGTGCTAAACATCTACTACAAACGTCCTTCCCATCCTCCGAGCGAGTCGCACAGAGCGATCGTTCAAGAAACATCTGAGCTACGGTGAATGCGGAACAAAAGTTCCACTGGCCGTATATCTGGTGTAGCCGGCACAAAGACGTTTATTTGTCATTGCCGTATGGCTTTATTGGTGTCGCAAAAAGGACGAAAACAGCTTCGTTCGTTTCGTCAGTCACTTCCCAAAAGATCTATGCAGTGTAGTGTTAAATAGGCTTAGTATTAAAGAAATTAGAGTAAAGACGCAGGCGAGCTGGTGACGAATCGTAGTAGAAAAACTGGTAACGAATCAATTCAGAAAGGGAAATGAGCGTGTGAGACAGTGTTGTTCTTGTCCTTTCTGCCCATTGTCTCTGGGGTTTATACTATGAGACTTAGTGGTCGGCATCGGCAATTTGAAATCCGACAGACGAGCCTTGGCTGACGAGTCTATGTGGGCGAGATATTTCGGAAGGGCGTCAAGTTGGAGTAGACATTTCATTGTCCAGGCCTACCTGCTACGTGGCGTGATGGATAAGACTAATTTTCCGCGTGTAGCACAGGAAGTGAAGCGAAGAGTTTTTGCGAAACCTGCTTCCGCTCAGCAATCCCACCGATTCCACTTGCAAAATGGAGACTGCACATCTGCGCGTCAACCTCTGTATGTTATGATGTTTCATCCACAATCGTAAAAATGCTACAACTTGTGTAGTAATTGAGCAAAGTACACGAAGTCAGAATTTTCTCGAACACAGCAGCCAAAAAATTTCACTCAGACCGCGTCCACGCCGGACTTTAAAAGACCACCATTTTACTTCCCTCACTAATAAACACCCGGCGAGCTAAGTGACGTCATTTTTAAACTCTCGTTTGATTTTCTGTGGTGACTCCTAGCCTTCCGCTGCTGTTTAACACAAGATGAAATGGAGTGTAGCTAAAAGTTTTGAAACTGCCTAGACTTTTTGGTTTCTTTGAAGTACATTTGAATGTCGTTATTTTTTGTTTACGCGAGGAGGTAATAGATATTGTAGGCTTGTCTCCTTGCATGAGAAGATACTTTACTTTGTTCATTGGACATATTTATTGTATAACAAGATTTTGAGATGAAGCAGGTTGACGTTGGGTTTAAGCATATAATAGGGTTATTTGGTTATGGTCGGATTTTATAGAGTATCTTAACTAGTTTTGACGACATTAGGCTAAATAAAGCGGGATTTTCCTTACAACGATAAAATTGTTGTTTAATCATATTTCTTTCGCAATTACGCGAAAACAGGAAATAATGAAGGGAACTGCTAACGAACAAACTTTCATAGCCGCCTATATGATTTTTTTGTGCGTTGATTTGATTCTTCACGTTCATAAAATTTAATGTTAAAAGATCTATAATTTTATTTTATTTCGTTTTAGTGTCTTCTTGAGATAGATCTTATTGTTCATGTAATGAGGTTTTATACATTTCAAAGGCGTTTGATATAATTAAAAATATTTCTATGCAATATAAGGTTTCACTGGCGTTTTATTTATTTATAAGGGTTTATCATTGCAATTTTTAGTTAGTTTTTGTTAAAAAGAGAAGTTAGTTTTTGAGAAACTTTAACAACTTACCAGAATTATTGTGCTACCTTAACTGCTTGACAACCTAAAGTGAACTTTCTAGTGCAATTCCCTTCAAAGGAACTCCTTTTTTGAGCATATATACGTGAGAAGTACTACTGGGTACTAACGAAATGCGAATAGTGTAGCAAATGGCTTGACATACAAGCTGAGCCGCCCGATTGGTTTGATTTGATTTGATTTTGGGTTTTAATGGCGTAGCGGCTGCTAAGCCCACAGTGCGCCAGAACAATGGTAGAAGAAAACACTGCGGTGCTATTTAGTTAAAGGTGGGGCATGATGTGAGAGTTTAAAATCTTTCACGAAATGCAGACGCTACAAAGAAAATCCACTAACTTAAATGTGCTGTAATAGGCATATGCTCTTTAGAAATTTAAAAATTTGGTTATAAGGAACAAGAGGCTCCTTTCCCAGCAAAAGGGCTGGGTGAAATGGGATCTGGTCTCTAAAAAACCGGGAAAAGTTGGTGCGACGCTCCTCATGATATTTCGGACATTGAATGAAAATGTCCAAGACGGAGAGTGTTTCACCACATCCTTCACACATTGGAGCATCCTCTGCTCGCAGAATTAAGCCATGTGTGAGTTGTGTGTGACCAATTCTCAGGCGACAGAGAACTTCATAAAAACGCTCGTTATGTCGGCAACTGACGCACTCAGAAAGAACAGGTTTGACGCTATGGAGTTTATTATGGACTTCAGTGTCCCATTCCTCCTGTCATTTCTTTTAATCGACTTTTTCAATGATGACCTGTAATCCAGGTATGGGATGCAGGTAAGCTCTCTATCCATGTCCTGACATGTTCTAGCAGCCTTATCGGCCTCCTCATTTTCGACTACACCGACGTGGCCAGGGACCAAACAGAAATTAATTTTGATATTGGAGTTTGTGGCAGCTACAATCTTGTTACGTATTTACAGAACAAAAGCACCTTTTGATATATCTAGGGATGCAAGTGCACGGAGTGCACTGAGAAAATCTGAGAAAATTACGGCGGCCTTGATGTTCCTTTTGATGATAGTATTCACAGTTACCAGTAGGGCATACGACTCTGCAGAAAAGATGGTGGCTTGGTTGTTGAGCCGGTTTACAATAGTGCATGACGGCCCGACTAAATCACATCCAACACTGCTGCTCCCCTTCGTTCCATCCGTGTAAAACTGTACAAGGTTTTTGTAGTTTTCGGAGATTTGGAAGAACTCTTGTCTAAGATCTTCCACTGGTACATTCTTCTTGTCATACTTAAAAGAGAAAGATTAATCGGAATAGGTGTGATGTTCCAGGGTGCAACTGGGCTGTGCAACGCTGCTACCAGAGTCGATAAGTCCATTGCAAAATTCATGGTCTCAGATTTAAGGCGCAGAGGAAAAGGAGGTATAACAGAAGGTTTGTTCTGGTACCCCCTTTCATACCGCGTGTCCTGAAATACTTCGAGTGCAGGACGTCGTGGCATGGAGCGAACTCTTAAGTGATATTGAAGGCCCAAGAACAGACGCCTTTTTCCAAGAGACTATTCATTATGTTCAGCGTAAAGACTGAGAACTGGAGAGGTCCGGAAAGCCCCCGTTGCAAGTCGTAGTCCCAGGTGGTGGACAGGATCCAAGATCCGAAGAAGAGACGGCCGTGCCGAGCCGTACACCATGCAACCGAAATCTAAATTCGATCGAACAAGGCACTGATAGAAACGCAGCAGGCACCTGCTGTCGCTATCCCAGGACTTGTGAGAAAGAACTTTTAAACGACTCAAGATGTGACTACGGAAGCTAAGTTTGTTATAAAAAAAAAATATCCCCTAAAATTTATGCTCAGAATGTACGTTTAGGGTCTGACCTCCCAAAGTTAAAGTGGGTTTTGTAATGACACCACTTCGAAGCGAAAACAGAACACACACTGTTTTCTCTGCTGAGAAAAGGAAACCATTCTCATCTGCCGGACGTGTCATTTCATTATTACCTAGTTGAACTTGGCGTTCACAGTTAGCTGAATTACATGAAGAGCAGGAAATTTGTACATCATCAACATAAAGTGCATACGAGAGAGAACTGGGAAGAACCTTTCTAAGAGAGTTCATTCTGATCAGAAACCCAATAACACTCAGCACCCACCCTTGGGGAACACCATTCTCCAGGACAAACGTTTCAGAAAGTGTCGTGCCCAACCGCACTTAAAACGAGCGCTCATCGAGGAAGCTCTTGATAAGAGCTAGCATTTTCCCACGAAATCCAGCTGAAACTAAATCACTTAAAATTCCGTACCCTCATGTGGTATCATATGCCTTCTCAATATCGAAACGCACCGATAAATAATGTTGTCTGTTAACAAAGGCATCCCTGACTGTTTTATCCAGGCGAACAAGGTGATCAACAGTTGATCACCCTGTCCGATATTCACATTGGAATTTGTCGAAGAAGTTTTTCTGTTCTAAGAAATACACCAATCTAAAAGTCATCATTCGTTCAAACGTTTTTCCAAGGGAACTGGTTAGTGCAATGGGTCTGAAGCTCGAAGGTGATGATGGATCCTTTCCAGGCTTTAGCCATAGAATCACAATTGCCCTTTTCCAGAGAGTGGAATAAGCTCCACTGCTCCATACACCATTAAAAATGATAAAATGGTATCTATTGTTGCAGGATGTCAATGCTGAAGCATACTGTAATGAATAAGTTCTGGACCAAGGGACGAACTCTTTCTCTTGCCAATGGCGATCATCAGTTCCACAGGGGTAAACGGCTGATTTTAAGCCTTTTTAGAACCTCCAGTACATTTTATTGTGCTTTCTCTTTGTCAGCCTTGTATTTTAGAAAGGTGTCTGAATAATGGTCAGATCCCGAGACAGACTGGAAGTGTTCACCAAGAATATTTGCATGTTGTTCTAGTGTGGGAACACGACTGCCATCTAGTGTAAAGAGAGGGATGGTAAATGCACGGTACTCCCCTCTAATTCTATGGACCCTGTCCCATACGACTTTTACACCTGTAGAACTGTTGACTAAAGAAGCATACGACATCCAGGTGGTTTCTTTTATTAGCGTCTTACACAGCGGACCTTAGCACGTAGCTTTTTAAAATTAATGACATTTTCAACTGTTGGGTAACGGCGCAAGATTGTCCATGCACAGTTTTGCCGCTTACGAGTTAGGCTACACTCCTCGTTCCACCAAGGCTTTGGTTTTGATGGTAAGCGTCCTGACGTTTTTGGAATAGAGCGCTGTGCTGCTTGGACATTTACATTAGTCAGGACTTCACAGGCTTCATTAACATCTAAGCTAGCTAATGTATCTGGATGCATATCTGACTCCTTTTTAAAAGTGGCCCAGTCAGCCTTTTCCAACTTCCAACTTGGAGTTCGAGTTTGTAATGACTCAAAAAGAGACTGTGCTTTTTAAAACAATGGGTAAGTGATTGCTACCATAGGGAGTCTGATCTACACTCCATGAGAAGTCAGGCAGCAACGAGGGACTACCACCGGAGAGGTCCATGGAGGTCTATGATAAGGATGAGGCGTTAAAATAAGTTGAAGTACCAGTATTAAAAAGACAAAGGCTTCGAGAAGGTAAAACTGATTGGATTATTTTCTCACGAACATCAGTTCGATTCCCACCCCAAAGGGTATTGTGGGCATTAAAATCCCCCATCAAAAGAAAGGGCTTTGGAAGTTGAACCAAAAGAGAGTGAAGTTCTGCACTTGTATAGCTGGTGAGGGTGATAATTATAGTGAATAAACAGAAATAGCTTTATGTACAAGAACACGCACTGCCACGGCTTCTGAAGGAGTGTGTAAGGGTATGGCCGTACAAGCAGCCAGTCAGCCTTGGAACTACTATCGCTACTCCTCCAGATGAAATGGAAGCATTTATGCGGTTCTTACGGAAGACAGTAAAATTTCGGAGGAAGTTGGTATGTGTGGCACTTAAATGTGTTTCTTGTAAACTCAGGGCTGCAGGTTTGTGTTCCTGCAGAAGATAGTCAATGTCGTCAAGGTTAGTAAGCAATCCCCTGCAATTCTATTGAAGAAATGTTGCAGCCATGTGTTGGAGACTTACTTTGGAGGTGTTATTTGTTTTTTACCTTTATGGCGGGCCTTGGGAGTCTGCCACTCCATGTCTTTTGTGTCAAACGCATGAGAGCAGGCCTGGGTACTCTCATTCATAGATCCTGATTCCTGTGGCGAGACCTTTCAAGAAGGTGTGGAAAGACTCTGGCCACGAGGTGCCAGGCGTCGGCCACGGCCACCTCCAGCCAAAGAGGCGGTGGAGGTGCCAGGCAGGGAGGCGCGGGAGACTTCCTGTTCCTGCCCTTTGGCTGCTGGAGTGCCACAGGAACCATGCCGCTCCTTGGATGTGGATGTCCTCTCCTAAGGACTTGGGCCCCTCTCCCTTAAAGGGGATCGCAGGTTACGGACAGGCTTGGCCGTTATCGACCCATCCTGTGAAGGGGATGCCGTCTGTGCTCGCTCGCCACTAACTGGGACAGACTGCTGCCCCGTGAGAGCGGGCGGGGTGGTCGTCTGGGTGGAGGAGGCAGTAGATCCCCCAGCCGTTACTGCGCGCCCGGGCTGCTGAATTTTCAGCTTGGGCATGGGGGACTGCTGTGGCTTGCGATAGTTCAAAAAGAGCGTCTGTGTAGACACTGCAACCTTCAGTGGTGCATGCCCCCGCTGCACCACCTGCGCATAGCCGCCCTTCCGCAAGAAAACGAAACGGCGACGTGCCTCTTCGTATGTCAAGTTTTCTTTTACTTTTAGTGTCAGAACTTCCTTTTCATCTTTCCATACCCTACATGATCTGGAGTACGCTGGGGGGGCCTCATTGCAGTTTGCGGACTGTGCACTGTTTGTGCAGGACTCTGCCTTGTGGTCGGTTTTGCTGCATTTTCCACATGTCGCTTTCCCACGGCAGATCTGGGAGCCATGTCCATATTTCTGACACTGAAAATATCTCCGGGGGTTAGGGATATATGGTCGAACAGTGGAGGTATCCAGCCTTGACGGCTTCAGGAAGTGTGGTGGCTTCAAAGGTTAGACGAGGTGTTTTGTTCTAAATTCCTGCCCGTCCCGCCGCATGCAGATACGCCTTGCGGCCACGACCCCTTGGTCAGAAAGACCTTCAGCAATTTTGTCGTCTGCTAACTCTAAAAGGTTCTCCTCAGAGATAACTCCCTGAATCGTATTCAAAGTACAATGTGGCGTGACTGACACCTTATGGTCGGACACCGTACTCAGTGCAAGGAGCGCCGCACTCTGCTCGCTGGTTTCAGTTTCCACCAGAAGGTCGCCAGTAGACATTTTTTTTGGCTTTGAAGCTTTTGCGCACAACACTTTCAAGCACTTTCGCAACGAGAGAGGGCGATAATTTTTACAGCTGTTTTTCACTTTCGGAATGAATGACCAAAAACTTTGGGTACTTGGATTGGTTACCTGGAGTCTTGTCTGAGGATAAAACTTCGATGCGGACTCTTTTGGGAAGCCGATCAAGTTGGTTTTGCTTGGAACCCATAAAGATAAGGAGGTTTTCAGAAACCGTGGCGCAACGCCCCCTACCGAGCCCAACTGGGGGTAGGTAGCACCCCACAGCAAGTATGGCCTGGCTGGGTATGCTACTCTACCAGTGCTACCCGGTAACTATAACCAAGTGCGGTTCAAGAAAGGTTAGCCAAGGTTAGCCCTTGCCGCCTAAGAAGGTGAAAAAGGAAGGAAGAGAGTGTGGAGGAAAAGAAAGAAAAAGGAGGCGGAAGGAAAAGTGAAAGAAGGAAGAACAGGGTTGAAGAGGCGACTGACTGAATCATCCTGGTCGGGCCAAGCCAGGACACTCGTCTACGAGAAGCAGGGGCCGAAGCGGTGTATCGCCTCAACCGGGGGGCCCCGAAGGGTCCAAACATACCCCGGGCTTAGCTCAACCACAAGGATCCCCTTTTCCCCGGACACGGGTACGCCACGCACAGCCAGACGTGGGTGGGCGAACCCACATGGCTCGGGGTTTGTAGTGACGCCACTCACCAAGCACCTACTAAAGTAGGTGCCCCCTGCGTGCGGGTATGGTGGCCCACGTGGCTGGGGTCCGTGGTGACGCTACTCACCAAGCACCTAGCACCTAAGGTGCAGTCGCCCCCTGCGGGGCTCGGGGTCCGTGGAGACGCCACTCTCCAAACACCTGCTTTCACAGGTGCCCCCTGCGGTGCCGTCCAATTGGAAACTCATAAACATACAGAATAGAGCCCCCATTTTAATCGATCAGTTTCTTTTTTGGTTCCCAGGTACGCTTCAGGAGGCGCAGAATGTAACTAAGTTAGGTGCTTGTATTTGTATTAAAACCCGAATAAGCATTCCCTATTTTGTGTTTCAAATGTTTTATATGGTTGGTAATCAAAGTTCCATGTGAAATGGCGTTGGCGATTATTTTTTGTCGATTATTGCTATTATGTTAAAGGATTTGTCGTTTGTTCAGTCCAGACACAAAATAAAAATTCAAAATTTTTGAACAAGGTATTGTAACAAAATTTACTTTGAAGATTTGATCGAGCTGCCGAGCTTCAAATGAATCGCTAAGTTTGTTGACCAGTAATTGGCACATCGCTCATCTGCTTTGCCTCACAGAAACTATTTTTTATGTGACAAATAAACTAACAGTCATCTGAAGCGTAGTGCGATTGCGATTGTTTTTAGACAGGATTCATACTGGCCTTTTTTCTTTGTCAGACCTTTGACTATACTTTTGTTAATTTATCGCCAGAAAATCTACGACATCGAGTTCGAGCTACCAGATTGGCCAGATCATAATATCTCGGATTATTACCTCTATGATTACGGAGACAATTCCTCAAGCACCATAGAGTTTGAATTGGTAAGTGGCTCAAATAAGCAGTAGAATTAATATGAGTAATTATGTTAGAATTATTCACGGTGCTAAGTTTCTTTGCCCTTGTTACTGGTAATGTAAAAGGTGCATCAAAAGGTGCCTATGATTATGAAACAATGTTTGAAGAGTTTGAGTGCCAGAGCAGCGGTGATTTTCTGCGCAATAATCGAGATTATTCGAAGCGTGCGACAAGACGGTAACGCCGCAGTGCGACTCCTAGCAGAAGCATCTTGCATAGGCATAGCGCATGGCAGCCGACCGTAGTTTCTAATTTATGTCAACTTAGCTGAGTGACCTTTTATTTATTTTTTATCGGTAAAACTAAAAGGCTTTGCGAGTTGCTCCGCCGGAACCATTCTGGCCTCCGGCAAGCCGACTTTTCGAGCGACGGCTCGTCTTAACTCCGAATAAAAACCGAACTCTGTAAATGATTGAGTACCATCAGAAGCTTCTTTGTGCCGTCGGCTACTCCAGCAGGCGCAGTCGATCATAGCAGGAAAGAGCTCGATCGAGCTAAAAAACACAACTACCTCATTCCCCAAAGAAAACAACAACAGGTTAAGGTTTCTTTAGCGTAGATAGTGTGGCGAATTTGAGCCCTAAGTACGTAACGTGGAATCGCCATATGTATTGTTTTCCTGAGTCACCTGACCTAATAGTTTTCTTCAGAATCACGTTGCCTGATGATGCCACATTGTTCTTTAGGTTACGGTGGCACCCCAGGTCGCAACAATTTTCCTTCCCGCTCTCACGCACTCGCGAAAGTAAGACGCATTTGTTTTTTTGTTTAGTTTTTTTACGTGGCGAAAAATTCTACACACACTTTCAAAGTAAACAACAAAAAATGAGATGCAGGCTTCTGGTTGTCATATTAATTTCTGCTTGCTGGGTGCTGGAAGTGTTTTCCGATGGGGATTGCGCGATTACGAGCGTGTATTATCGGAGTTTGTTTCTGAATGATCGCGCTTGTTACAGGCAAATATCAACGTGCAACGTGCCTAAGAAGTCCTAAAGACGACCACCCGTTCGACGCAACAAATGCAGGAATATAATGAAGAGTTTCGTTGGTACCCGTAAATGGCCTGTCCCGAGACAACGTGGCGTTTGAATACGCTACGACGACTTACGACCGCGAGTTGTCGGGACAAGCGTGTTTCGTTTTGGCGTGCAAGCAGCACACCCCATTCTAAGCAGGGGCGTCCCGGTTTCTCTGGCGATCATAACTTAACGTCAGTTCGTAACGTAGTTGGACGCTTCAAATATATGTGAATGAACCTTTATCCGTGCATCGTATGAAGTACGGCAGCACGGCAATGCGTCGAATAACAAGCTTGACAGGCGGCATGCAAAGTGCGGATACGGAAAGTCGTAGTGGTATCTCGACGTAATTTTGATCAGTTCCTCGAACGCTGCTGCGTCAAATTTGTTGTACTAGCCGAAAAACGCTCCGAGCTTGCGGCTGCTCCTAAAAACGCATAACTGGAAAAATAGAGCAGAACGCACGATGCATAAATCCTCGCGGACCAGTCCGGCCCTGTTCTTTCCGGGCATTGTGTTAAAAGGTGAACCACTATTACCTAGTTACTTTTTTATAATGTACAACGACCTACAAATACAAAGCGCACATATTACCACATGAATAAACCCAGTTTTAGAAGAAAAAAAGGCCAAAAGGCCATACTTTGTTAATAACGCCCTGTTAAAAAAATATATATTCTAATGAAAACCTTTTGGCCTGGCAGGCTCGGCGTCTTATTTGCCGATGAAAGGCTCATCGACGGATGTTCCGTACTTGATGTTCAACGACGTTTCATCGACACGTCAGCGTCTCTTCACAAAGCCATACTCGCATCGCCGTCCATGTGCGAAAATCACGCGGAAATAAAAACAAAATAACTTGTGAGAGTTGGTTCACAGCTTCTCGCAATCGCGTAATGCATCGGTATCAGCACAATATATGGCGTTTTAACAGCATTGACCTGTGCACAAAAACACCAAAAACGATTTTACACAGTGTGAAACATTTCAAACAGCACGTTCATTGCGAAACCGGAAGGCGATTTGACAAGGATGTGCCCGGATTAGAGAAAACTGTAGTCGTCAAAGGTTGGTCTGTGTGTTTCTTCGTTTAAAAGAAATAACATGTTTCCTTTGCGATTAAAAAAAATATATCCCGAAAGAAATGGATGGTGTCAGCAAAGTGTGTGTCAGGATTCGCGTAAGATGAGGCCGCCGCGCAGGTTGCATTTGCAACCTGGTAGCTGTATTCTTGTGTCGACGGTAATCGCAAAACAATGAGGAAGCCATAAAGTAAACGTTATAAACCAAAGAATATATCATATATGTAGCTAAAGTTAAAAGAACTGTTCCTCAAATTCATCACAATTTTATTGTGTGCTTAGCCTGAGCCATTTAAAAAAACTGCGTCAAATTTCTAAACATCCCGTTATGAGTTAGAACATATCCATGGTGACTCAACTCTACCGAAAGACGACGGACCGCTAGAACCCGATTGTCTGGCTATATGGTTCGAGACATCAGTCGAACCATGTATTCAAACGTATCTGTTTAAGTGCATATGTTCTAACAAATATCAGTTTAACACCCGTTATTGTTAATTATGTCGACTCGAAGATAGAGGACAAGCTATATCGTTAAGGCGATGCACTAAACAAAGCGTGTAGCTTCTTTTTGAACAAAAGGAATAGTTCAACGGTAGTGTTCTCTTATCTCGCCAAAAGATTCGAAGGTTTGAAACTAAGTCCAAAGCTTTTCGAAATTTGTTAGCACACCTGTTCGAAAATACTCTCGGGGCTCATGCAATATTAGAAATGTCATAGGCCCGAGAGAACTTAATTCATGCAGGGGCGGCAAGCTAGTAACCAGTAAAGCCGTATATAAAGAGGGATCGGACATTTACTTAGATAACCCGCATAAATTAATGGAATGTCATTTGGCGGACGAAAGTTGGGCAGTTCTGCGAATATGCCCTCTGGCCGATTACGGAATTTCCCAGCGGTGGAATTGACCTAATGTTCTAAACTCAAATCAATGTTCTAATATCGCTGCAGTAGAAAGTGACTAAAATTACTCTAAGCTCTAAGCAAAATCTATACTTGCAAAGCAAATTTAAACATCGACTGATACGTGATAGTCCAAGCAAAACTTTATAAGTGCAAACGTTTTCTATTTTAATAATATTAATCATCAAAAGAATTTAGAGTTGTTTGATGAAAAATCGGTGTTTTTGAAAATTGCCGATCACTACTCTTGTAATCCAGCTCCAGGCCCAAAGTGACGAATCTACGAGCGCACCTGAAATGGATCCCGAGCCATCCACGAAGCTGAAAGACATTGATAGAAAATTAGAATCGGTAAGCCTAACATTTTACAAAGCTAGATGAAAGCAAGTGTAAGGGTTGAATGGAAGCAGCTATGTCACTTTGTTTTGACAGGAAGGGTGGCTTCAGCTTCTATCGGATATCTTCAAAGATGCGTCAGTGAACTTAACCGGAGAAGAGGAGGTTAATGCTTTCGATGTAGGATTCCTTAAGGGAGCTATGAAGTTGCTCAATGGAACATCTGGGTAAGGAGAGAAAATACAAATCAATTCAACTCTCAACAGAAGCCGTCTTCAATGTGCTGGAATTATTTTTATTGAACAAAACGTCGTACGTGCTTATCTAGGAAAGAATTACAGTCATCTGGGGCAAATTGGTAGAAACTACAATAACTGTAAATGAAATATGAAGCCTTATAGGAAGAGACATAAGAGTTATCACTGCCTCACAATTTGTATTTAATTTTATAATGAATGAATCGTTACATATGTTCTTTTTTCAAACCTACCGTATTTACTCGTGTAATAGCCGCACTATTTATGAACAAGGCCCTTGCGTCTACTTTCCCACAGAAGACATATACAACCAATCATTGCGTTGCGCATAAATAACATAGCGAATAATTAGATCTGGAATACGATTCTGCATACAAATTCAACCTTGAAAGATGGTATCTTGCCACGAAGACGTTATCTTTGGCCTGTAAACAGCTGGAATCATGCTGTCGAACGTGGTGATTGGCAATCTGCGTGCTCCGCGGAAAAGCGAACCCTCAGGTTTTCTTCTTAACAGTGCGGCTATTACTCGAGTAAATACGGTAGTCGTCCTGTCAGCCCGATGATTTATGGAGACAATTTGCTGAATATAGAATTCTAGGGTTGTTTGATATGTACGAATTTAAAAAAAAGTTACACGTGTCCAAGGCACTCTTAAAGGCCGACGTACCAACCTCGGTTTTCTGCAGGGAAGATAATCCTCTTAACGCTCCCCTCTCTAAGCCTGCGAGGGAGTGCCCAGTTGAGCCAAGGTAAAACGTGGAGAGCATATAGAGAGTATTCACTGGCGGCCATATCTGTGTGCGCGAATTCTGAGCACGTGTTGATGGCGAGCTTCCACAGTTCTTTTACAACGTGCATTCCGCACCATCGGGAGTGCCGGTCTTAGCAGCCTATTGAGGTGAGCTCGTTCTGAGCATGCGCTCTAAAGAGCACCCACACATATGGCGTAAAAGCGAATACTTCCTATAGGAAAGGAGGAGGTGGGCAAAAGTGGAAAGCGCAAAGTGTACGTCGGCCTTTAACACAAACAACAAATATGCACACGATATTATGCGGTGGCGTTTGCACAGGCTTACAAATCTTAATGTTATTAACACAGGAAAAAAAAACTGCAAAGCACCTGGTCCTGTAACACATTATAATATTGTCTACATTTATGGCCTGAGGGCCGGATCCGGTCCGCGAGGCAATAGGGAATATTGTACTGTCCCCGGAACGCCATCAATATTGACCGCCCCGAAGAAACATAGACACAGACACACACAAACGCGCACATATGCACGCACACGTACGCACACAGATATACACGCTCGCACACTCACACGCACAAGTATAGGACAAGGGGTATGTTTGGTTCGAAACTGGGCATAAGCAGACGTATTAACTCAAGAGGTTTGCCAGATAGAGTTTGCTGATCAGCCGATCTCCGAACAAGCAATAAGCTGATGGATGCAGTTGCAGTAAAAGGCTTAGTTAAAGATGCCATGAGGAGGTGTGTGACATCCCCAAAATATGCCGATAACTCTTTGCTCTGTCTCTAAGCATCCTAGAAATCCCTAAGTCATGACAAAACGCGGCCTGTATTTCTATTAAAAACCAATCAAAGATCGCAATACACCGAGGTCATCTCAGACGATAGGAGGACCACTTTCCGAAAGCAGAACCACTGTCAGCCAATAGCTTTGCGAAGTATCCTCGCGTCTTCGACAGGTGACCTGCGGAGTGATATTGTCTCGAATGACGAGGTGACGAAACAAGGAATGGCTGAGAAAACTGAAATGTTTAATGGGGCTAACTTGTGCCGAGAAAAAAAAAAAAAAAAGAAAAAAAAAAAAAACAGAAGATAACAACAGAGAGTCGCGGGCGTCGAAATAGGCGTAACAGCATAATCGACCGCTGGGGCGAGACTGATGTGGCTTGCCACGCGGAGCACCTTTTCTAGGCACGTGGGTCTCTGGAACATTCGTCCTAAAACGTTCCGCACGTAGAACATTCGTAACTCGTTCAGAAAAGAATGTTCTCGAATTTGCGAAACGCCAAGTAGAAAGAGTAAAAACACGGACACAATGCTCCCAAGAATTGAACCCAGATCTTCCGCGCGACGGCCAAGCAGGGTAGTAACCCTTCGGCCACCCACGCCCTTGCTCGGCGACGAGCGTGGCAATATCTCGAATACGCGCGGCTCGTCGCCCGGACAGCCCGGACACCAGGACTTCGGCGAGCTTTTTTTAGTCAGTCGTACTCGCGGATGATGACGGACCGCCAAGCACGCTTGGAAGTCACCGGCATCGCGGACAGAATCTTCACGAGGAAGACTGATTATTCAACCTAGAGAGCGCGCGCTCGAGAGCAGACCAGACGACGACCGGGCATATCACTCCCACAAAGACAAAAAAAAAAAATCAAGAAAAACTGTTAATTTTAAAACGAATATTGCAGTATCTCTCTCCGCGAAGAATAAACATTTGTCACATATTCTAATTTGCTCTTATCATCTACAAAATCATACACATTTTGTAGTAACGCCGTTTGCAATCTCCACGAAATGTCCCGTTTTCATTGGTCACATGTCGCCCTGGGTACCGGAACATGATCCTCCCATGTTCTGAGATGACCTCAGTGTGCTGCGATCTTTGATCGCTTTTCAATAGAAAAATCGGCTGCGCATCATCGTAATTTAAGAATATCCAGGGTGCTCAAAGCCCGCAGGGTGAGTTATCGCCATACTTAGGCGATCCTAAGAACCTACCCTTTAAGTCTTCGGTGGGCCTCCCTGAATAAAGGTTTTTACATCTACGTAATCTCGCAGCGGACTTAATTGAACTGCCTGCTACAACGCGAATATGTATATATACATATATATATATACCTATATGTATCTGCGAATATACTTTCTCAAGATTAGGACCGGGAATTCAAACATGAATCTTGTGAATGAAGCATGAGCCATTCGAAGTGCTTGACAACTGTCGATCGTGGCGGGCAATATTGAACACCCAAACTTTTACCGAGACGGGGCTCGAGGAATTTTACTTTATGTTTTATTGACTCAAGACAACATCTTTTTATACCACGTTTAGTATATGACTGTTTGTTTACAAAATATCACTAAACCCCCCCTCCCTTCCCCCTCCCCCACCCCGCCACTCGTCCTCATTTCTCCGTCCGGCCCTGTCCGTCTTCAATTTGCGGCTATCTGGCCCGTTGCAGCACAAACGCTGCCGACGCCTGGTCTAGATTAATAAAAAAAAACTTATGCCACGCGTGACATTTAGCAACCTTCTCTAAATTAATTGCTATTAAAAAAAACTATAAAAAACGCATAGGTATTTGAGATGGCGGAGGTTCGGGTTCGGCATTGCAAGTGAAGATCAGAGCCAGAAATGATTGAGTTAACGTTTTAATGCGAAAGCATTAAATTTCCTAGGAAGGAAACCGGCGTTATCAGCTTTTGAAGCCGCGAAACTCGGCACCTAAATTCCCCGGTCCCATGGAGCGAAGCTTGTAGTCTGTAGCAGCGAAACGAGGAATACATTGCCATTGGCTTCGACGCGTCACATCAGATTCTTTGTGACGGAAGCCGCAGGGTCCGCTGAAGGTCAAAGCAGACGCTCCTCGCAAAAGATAAAACACGAAGAAAAGCACAGCAACGCAGATGCATGGTCACGGAAGCCCTGGAGCCGAGAGGGGGGGGGGGGGGGGGGTGCCGCGCCTACGCAGTGGGGGAGCGTGATGTCACAGCCGGAGTGCAGTTTGAAAAAGGAAGACTCCTTGTAGGAATGCGCTGCTTGAATGCTTTCGCATTCATACACGTAAGGAGTCTTAAGTGTCTTCTCAAATTTTCTTTTTTCTTCAGGGTTGTAGTGAACAACTATTTTGGATGGAAACTTTTATATAAACTAGGTCCGATTGCTTCGCATAATATGACAACACTCAACTTTAAGTTCAACCAAGTGTGGAGGGGTCTCCAGGGACAGGAGCCGCGATGGAGACATTGCGTCAGCGCCTTGAACGATCCGTACGACCCCGTCCTCGGCTACGGGCTGGGGAGGCTGTATGTGGATAAGTACTTTAATTCAACGGAGAAACAAGATGTAAGTACCCTACAAATAAAAATCGTCAATAGTTTTGTATTAATAATCCCTCATTGAAGCTAAGAGTAGAGTTGTTAGCTTGTTTTGTCCCGGACCTCGATGGCAATCGTTGGAGGTGTCTAAATAAATAAAACAAATAAACTTTACTGGTTCGTAACGCAATTCCATGAAATAGCAGAAATTTAAAATAAGTGTAACTAACTGCCACGTACGGTTTACGCAGTTTAATAATTTTCTAGAGGGACGCTTCGGCGTCAAGTGTCCTCCCGCGTACGTTAAAGACGCCGGCTAACTTGTAGCCCGAGAGCAGCTGCCTGCCGCGCATAAAAGAAGTAACGTGAAACACCGCGGGAGTGAAAGACCGCGCACGGGTCAGTTCTAGTTCAACAATTTCCCATCAGGTGAGAAGTTATGTCAGTGCGCCGAAACCTGTCCTATCCAATCAGGGCCTAGTTAGTATACCATTGGGTGCAGGCCCCGACGCACTCTCGACCAGTTGGACGAGTAACACCACCCTCGCCTGAAGGTCAAGGGCTCACTCAGCTCATAAGGTCAGGTCCCACGGCTCAAAGCCTAAACATTTAGACACGAGCCCTGGCTGCACTCTGGGTAAAAAGCGTTCAAAAGACGAGGACAAAACAGAAAAAAAACACGACAGATATGGACTGTGTCGCAACTGGCAGGTTCGAGTGAACGCAAGTGGCTTTCTGTTTCTTTGTATGCGGCTACCGACGTTTGATTGCACTGCCGGTTGCGAGTGAGCGATTGACTGTCGTGCTTTTTCACTACTTTGTCTTCTACTTCTGTGGTTTTTGAAACAAGATCAATACCTACGAACTTGTGCATTGTTCAACTCTTATAAAACCCTGGTTTTGTTTCTGGTCGGAGAAAATAAACTGACTCCGATAATTTCTGTGAGAGTAGCCAAAACGTGCCTCACAAGGAAAATTGTTCCGCAATCACAAAGCTCGAGCATTAGGTACATTAGAAAAAAATAGATAAACGGTTAAGTTGCCCGACACATTAAAAATGCATCTCGCTAACGCAAGCGCAGCGAAGGAACACACAGGATTCAAAGAATACGGAAACCACCCTCGGGGTTTCAAATAACAATACGTCTACGACTGCTCGTAAACCTTTGTCGCGCTCGGGTAACCCGCAGCTAGCCCCCACAGTCACTGCAACATGATGCGAGGACTCCGCCTTCGTGGCTTGCGTCCGAGACCCGCGTCTTTGGCACTTCGACTGATTCACAAAACGGCCAGCCCTGACAAGTGAACTTAGGTGTTCTGCTGGATGTGTAGGTTTATGTGCCTGGGTGTCCCGGCCCTGCGGATAGGGGTGAACACTTGCGGCCGTGGGAAAAATAAAAAAACTCCGTCCATGATGAAGAGCTATAGGTTCAGCTCGTACCGGGTCTTATAAATGAATCCTTTAAACGAAACGCTATCTCGGCGGCGCGCAAAACTGTGACCCCCTACACTCACTCTGACCGAAACAACAGATATTCAACATAAAATTTATACCAATGTGGAAAATGATAAGCAGTAGCTGATTACAGTACAAAATTGTTCATAACTTTTGTATTCTAAACTGATAATCTACAATATTTTATTTTTTCTCAGTGAAACACAGAACTGGTACAAACTAATTTGACACAAATAATTTAAAAATGATTCGTATCGTAATTTCGCCACAAGCAAATTTAGAGCGGAATCAGTATATTTTCATTATCTCGCTGCGAGCAGAAAATAATTTTTGTGTTAAATTTGTATCGAACATCATAAAAAGCATTTCTCGGGCTGGAAATATGCATCTATTTTCAGGTAGAGTTTATTGCCAATAGTATTAGAGACGCTCTTGGAGTTGTTTTGCAAAATAACACGTGCATAGACAATCAGACCAAAGAAGAGGCAAAAAATAAGGTAACTATATGCTCGAAATCAGACGCAAAATATTTGATTGATTTATATAACCAATGTTTATTCTTTGCTTTCAGCTTGAAAATCTGGTTTTTAAGATAGGCTACCCCGGAGAAATATACCAAGAAAATGTCTTGAAAGACACGTACAAACACGTGAGCATATTGAAGTACAATTTTATTGACATGTGTACAATGTGTCTGAGTAGTGCATCATATGAATAAATACACAAATATTTAACAGCTATATCCAAATGCAATTGCACTTAAATCTGGATTTCACTCTTGGATTACATTTATTTAACAGCAGCCTAAAACCGCGGTCACAGCGCTTATAATTCAGGCAAAGGACAGTCTGCATAACGATTCGAATACAAGTCACCTTCGAGATCCGTGCTTCAAATGCCGCATGGCAATGTGGTAAATAAAAGATCTTTGCACGCGGCATTCGAACCATGGATATTTCGGTGACTCATGTTTCCACGGGCTAAGAACAAAATGGTTAACATCCACCAGCTCGCCTGCGCAATCACTACATTATCATTCATGTTTCCAGATTGTCTTTTCTGTGCTTTATGACTAGAGTGGCCCTGGCACCATGACCCCGGCCTAACCCGTTTTATTGAATAAGCGTAATTTTTTATGTAGTGCGAAAGAACAAACATTTGATGAGGAAACTTAAGAAAAATATTGTTAAAAGTGTTAGAGAACTGATTTAAGTGGATCTAACGGACCTTAATGTGTTCTATGCAGGTTGGGAACGTGACAGCAAATGATTCTTTCCTTGATATTTACCTGACCTTCAGAAAGAACAATGCTATTCATAAATTACAGAAGGTGCACAATTCCTACAATCGGGGCCAAGAGTAGGTGTCCATTTTTTCCTCTTCTTCACAAACATTAAAAGGTGACTTGGTACCTAAGTGCAGTAATCATATATGGTGGTATTAAAAAAGAAAGAAAGAATGAAAGATGGAAAGAAAGAAAGTAAGAAAGTAAGAAAAAAAGAATGAAAGAAAGAAAAGAAGAAAGGTTAAACACATAGTGCGGTAATAATTCAGTTATCGTATTTGAATTGATATGTATGTTAAACTACCACGATAATTCGTCGTTTGTTATTTAATTTGTAAGAATTTGAGATTTGTTGCCTTAATTGCTAAAAAAGAAACTTCTACGGTGGAAAAATTGCAAGAAACGAAATAACATCGACTAGCGTTTGGTGCGAAACCCAAGATTCTTCTGAATATCAAACAATGTGGATTAAACACACCAACTTCAAAAGTAGAAAACGTGACAGAAAATTGCCACAATTAAAGTGAGCGCCCCCTCCTTCCTTAATTAATGTTTTCCTTTTGGGGAATCTACAGAACATGATATGATCTGTACGGAACAGCAGACCAGTTGCAATGTATAACGTATTGACCAGTATTAGCCGATTTATGTTTAAATTCTAGTGAAGTTAGATAACTCAAACAATTGCCATCACTTTTGATATCTCGGGTTTTTGTGCATAATTGTAGCGCAAAGCGAAGAAGTCCGTATTAGTTTCTAAAAAAACAAAATATTTATTTCGGTAGTCTATGCTGTTTTTTTTTTTTTTTAAGTTGAGAAAGGACTTTATGTTCGGGAGTTAGACGTGGGGTTAATAATGGCGGTTGGCAAAGCTAAATTTTCATTGTTGTTTTAGCTTTTCTACATATATAACTAGAAGGGTGCTAAAAGTAGTAAATTGTTGCCCAATGAGTAATTTCGTGAAGCTGATGCGCCTAGCGGTAAACAATTCTATGGCGTTTTGGTATAAGTTCCTAGTTTAAAAATGACAGTGTTCGCAGTTACATATATTGCATAAAGAACTGAGACGTTAGGTCCTAAATTTAGGCGAGGGAAATATTTCGTATTCGTTACTATTACAACGTCTTAAGGGGTGTCCAAACAGGACACTACAAAACGCACGACTCCGACAAATCGTGAAAATTGAAGCGGACGCGCCCGCTTCAAGCCCGCTTCAATTTTCACGATTTGTCGGAGTCGTGCGTTTTGTAGTGTCCTGTTTGGACACCCCTTTAAGCAGGCACCTGTTCACACCGACAAGCGCCCTCACTGGTTTAGCTACTATGGTGCTACCATTGCTCTGCGTTGTAGCGCACTGAGTCTGCTGACAGGCTCTAGCAGCTGTGGCTCTACATAGAAAAACGCAAAGTATGTCGGACAAAGCAGGCAGAATCATTTTTTATACACTTTTATTACGTGACAGCTTGATGAGCTCGTGTCGCAGAAAATCGCGCGTCGGTGGCGTGCCGCGAAATTCCTGGTTGGTCGATAGGGTTATGACGTGAGAGCTACTCGAGCTCGCGCGTGAAGTTTAGGTCTCTTCCCGGTAGTCGACGGGCCAGGTGGTGGAAGTAGCCTCTGGAAGGCGAGGGAGACGTGCGGGGCCGGGAGTTTGCCTTCGGCGCGGTGATGACGGGAGGGTTGGCGGGATGATGGATTTACGTTCAGATGTTGCTTACTCGTTCGGGTCACGAACGCGGAGCCACCAATGTAGTGATATGCGTTCTGCTAAGATATATAGTTTATTGAGCTGATTGTTACATGGCCAAATTTGGGATAACGATGATTATGCGATGTCGGCGTCTGTCCCGGCCGCTAATCCCGTGTCGTCTTGTCTAGTGCAGTCTTCTGCGTAACGTTTTGTGCGTCCTCCTTTCCCGGTAACTCCTCGCAGCACATGTATCCTTTGGCAAGCGGTGGTCCCAAACGGCATGTCGCTTATCGGCCACCACTGCGCGAGGGTTCTTCCAAGAATGCCGTCTGGGGGTCGTATTGGTAGAGAGGAATGCGCTCGCAGCTATAGCTGTCGGCCGCACCACCACAAATCAATTGTCTTTTCTCCTTCAACCAGGTCTAGAGTGTTTCATCTAGGCACACGACGTATGCATCTGCGCGTCAGCACTTTCTATTGAAACTGTTTAAACATTGTTGCACAACGGTTTACACATATAATGGGCCTGTCTGGGAATAATCCGCAGTTCTCCCTTTCACCCTAAAAGTGCTAAACTACTTGGTGCTCTCTGTAAATGGAGAACCACTAAAATTATCAAGACACACCGATCTATACCCGCAGTAAAAGAGAAAACATTAGAAACTGTCAAGCCCCACCGAATTTAGTGAATTGTTATAGACCGAACCCTTACGTGGAATACACGTTAATGTGATTGAATAAAAAATGAAAGCCGTTTACAACTCCCTGTAACGCCGAATTAGAGCGCAGCTCTTGAGGAGGAGGAGGGAAGGGTACTAGGGGGGTGGGTCAAGTGGCCTCGGGTGGCGGGGCGGTCACGTGACCTGGGGGGGGGGGTCACGTGACCTTGTGAGGGTCACGTGACCTTGGAGTGTCACGTGACGTCAAAGGGGGGTTACGTGACCTGGGGGGTCACGTGACGATGCCGCTGACATCATCAGTGACGCCACTGATGGTGTCATCAGTGACGATGCCGATGTGGATACCGATGACATCATCATTACGTCACTGATGACGTCATCAGTGACGATGCCGATGTGGATACCGATGACATCATCATTACGTCACTGATGACGTCATCAGTGATGATGACGATGCGGATGCCGTTGACGTCATCAATGACGTCACTGATGACGTCATCAGTGATGATGACGATGCAGATGCCGGTGACATCATCAGTGACGTCACTCATGAAGTCATCAGTGACGATGCCGATGCGGATGCCGGTGACGCTATTAGTGACGTCACTGATGACGTCATCACTGGCGATGACGTCAACGAGCGGGTCATATGACCTCGGGGGGGTATTCCCAGGTCACGTGACCCCGGGGGAATCACGTGACCTGGGTAACCATCGCGACCCTCGTGAGGGTAACCCTAGTAACCCATGTGAGGGCAACTCTCGTGACCCTCGTGAGGGTAACTCTCGTGACCCTCGTGAGGGTAACTCTCGTGACCCTCGTGAGGGTAACTCCCATAAACCTCGTGAGGGTAACTCTCATATCCCTCGTGACCCTCGTGAGGGTAACCCTTTTGAGGGTAACTAACCCTCGTAACCGTCGTGAGGGTAACTAACCCTTGTAAATCTCGTGAGGGTTACGGGGGTTAGTAACCCTCGTAGCCCTCGTGAGGGTAACCCTTGTGAGAGTAACCCTCGCAACCCTTGTAACCCTCACGAGGGTTACGAGGGTTAGTTACCCTCAAAAGGGTTACCCACACGAGGGTCACGAGGGTTATGAGAGTTACCCTCGTGAGGGTTACGAGGGTTAGTAACCCTCATGGGAGTAACCCTCGTAACCCTCACGAAGGTTACGAGGGTTACTCACGGTTACGCCGACGGCGACGGCGAGGGCGACGGCGACTGCGACGCCGCTGAACCCGGGAATGGGCGCCTAAGAGTTGCGCTCTAAAATATAATAGTGTAATTAATGTATCGCACTGCATTGTGGGAACCAAATGGGAACGCGCAGTCTCATCTCTCTCCCACTTGCGCGTAGCTCTGGTAAGACAAACGCTCGCTTACTTCATACCAGAACTTCATGGCCTCTCACGCTCCTCCTAGACTCGACTACATTACTCGCAGCTTAAAGCTGAGGTAAAACTTCTCATACCATTACAGGCATGACAGTCTGCAAACACGAGTCACCACAATATCCGTGGTTCTAATGCCGCGTGCCAAGTTTTTTCTTGAACTGATTGTCATGCGGCATTCGAAGTCAAATTTTCAAATTTGGGGGTTTTACGTGCCAAACCAACGACGGGCATCTGGCACGCCCCAGCGGAGGACTGAGGATTAATTTCGACCAGCTGGGATCTTTCGACGTGCAACTGAAAGTTCGGTTACACGGCGTCTTCTCCGCAATACGCCTCTGTCAGATTGCAGGCACCTCGGCTGGGATTCGAACCCGCCACATGGGGATCCGTGGGCCGACGCTCTCGCCTCGGAGCCACCGAGGCGGCTCGGCATTCGAAGCACGGATCTCGCGATGATTCGTGTTCGAACCTGTATGCAGACTAGTTTGTATGACATATAAATCCTCCTGCTGTTTACAAACATGAATTGCCGCTTCCGTGCCAAGCAATGTCCGGTTGCTCCGTCTTTCCAAGCCTGTCGAGCGTGATTATGTCACCAATGCTAGAAAGCACACATGCTACACGGAGAACTAAGTTAAAGATTTAACAAGGGCGTTGGTTGTACACTTTAACGTTTTGGGGGAGGCAAGTTGGATTATAAGAATATGCGACAAATTTCATTATCAGATTCGCGCCGCTTCGTTCTTTTGGCGCTCGCCTGGAGATTTGGTGATTAAAAGTTTCATCGACATTTCGATCAGCGACTTTAAGATGGGCTTCGTTAATTCTTTTTGTGAACCCAAAGTTCTCTGAGATTTCAAAGACTGGAGCAACCCCTGGGTGGCGTATGCCATGAAAAGGTTATATATAAAGTGTGACCACGGTTCAAGAGTTTGCCTGGTTGTGCCTCGCGCAACATTCGGTGTTCTGGCTTTTGCAGTTACGGGATCCACCAATCTCGGTCTTTCGAATACATTAAACGTACGGGCATTTCTTTTCTTTAAAGGATGACCTGAGGAGCTTCCTGAGATCGTCTAAATATGGCAATAACTTACTCTGCGGGCTCTAAGCATCCTTGAAATCAATAAATCATAACGATGAGCGTCCAATTCTTCTATTAAATTAGGAACAGAAGATTGAACATACCAAGGTCATCTCAGGCGATAGGAGGAGCATTGTTCCGGCAGCCAGGACGACATGTTACCTATGAAAATTCGACAGTTTGTTGACGTTGCAAACGCTGTTATTACAAAATGTGTATGCTTTTGTGGGTGATAAAAGTAAATAAGAGTATACTTAAATATTTAATTTTTCGCGTAGAGGGAACATAATACTACAATAATTATCCCAAAAACAGGTCACTATGTTCTGTTCTTTTCTTCCACGGGAGTGATGTGGCCAGTCGTCAGCTTTCGAGCGCGTACTCGCTGGGTTTAATCGTAATCTGGGCTGTGTGGACAAAGAGCCGCGCATTCGAGATATCACTTCGTTGTTACTCCGGTCGGATGCGCGAGGATCCTTCGCTCGCTATTGGCTGACAGTAGTCCTGGTTTCGGAACATGGTCCTCTCATCGCCGGAAATGAAATCGGTCTGTGGCGATCTTTAATTTCTTTTTTAATAGAGAAATCGGTCGCGTATCATCATGATTTAGGAATTTCTAGGATGCTTAGAGCCAGCAGAGTGAGTTATCGACCTATTTAGGTGATCTCAAAAACCTCCTCAGTGCACTGAGGGGGTATTTATGCTCGCCAAGGTTTTTATTTGAACACGACACATGAGAGCCAAGCTAACCAGAATATTACTTGCAGCTCAAAATTCTTTTTTTTTTTTCGCTCGAATACCCCCGATCGAGACCTGGTAAGTTTGAATCGCGCTCACTCGCTTCTCTGTGGTCATGTTTCCGTTTTTTTATATTTTAGACAGAAGTGCCTTAGATAAGCAAAGTCGTGGGACATCGAAGGCACACACTCCATACTAAACATTGCCAGAAAATATGATACCCATTTTTGTGAAAAAAGCTGCAATACCTTGATTAAGAAAAACAGTTGCGGGGGAAAGGGAGGGGGGGGGGGGGGAGGGGCGACTTTCGGCAACGCTCTTTTCAATATTTCTTCTTGTTCCCCAGTCCAGTTTCGGTTTCCGTTTCGAGTAGTTCCGTTGTTTTTTCTTACTTTATTAAAAATATACGTGACGCTGTACCACAATATTGCTTGGCTTATAATCTAAAGTCATGTAAAATCGTCTGGCAAAAAAAAGGGGGGGGGGTCAGTGTTTTTTAAAGAACACAACATATAGATCACCCTTTTTTCCATAGCCTTAAGAGCAGAACAGGCGCACGAGTACATAACTTTCTGTTAGAACATAAACGCCACCTGCCAAGTTACACTCCATGGTAAACACTAGCCTCACCTGCCCCCGGGACGTGGACGACGCCTAAAGTATAGACGACGTAAAATGAAAAAGAAAAAAGAAAGCTCATCGAGCAGTATGGTGGTGGCACACCTGGCGCTCTTCCACGTATACAGTCAATACGCCAATTTCACTCAAGTGTACACAGATGGATCTGCCCATGATCAAAGATCAGCTTCTGCATTTGCTGTACCATCTTAAGACCCACATTGTTCCTTCTGGTTATCACATCGATTACCCTCAGCAAGAAATCACCTCCAAGCTATGCTATCAGCATTACAGTTTATTCGGAATACAAGTACGATAAAAGAAAATGCGGCATCTGAAGGGACTGTCAAATGGTTCTCACATTCATGCAATCAATAAACTGTAAAAGCAACAATGGCAGATACATTTAGAAAGTTCGGATATAAATGGCTGCGTCAATACAGACATAACACGATATTGCACTGCAGTGGGTTTCAAACAGTGTTGCGGAATGGACACCCCCATT
Source organism: Ixodes scapularis (assembly GCF_016920785.2). NCBI lineage: Eukaryota > Metazoa > Arthropoda > Arachnida > Ixodida > Ixodidae > Ixodes > Ixodes scapularis. The sequence continues at coordinate 27,643 of NW_024609945.1, forward strand.
CCATTCCAATTCCATTCCGGGGAATTAGAGTTTTCGATAATTCCATCCCTTTCAACTCCTAGGAATGGGGACGCTGGGCCCATTCCCACTTCTGGAATGGCTAAATCGTTCCATTCCATTCCTCTAATTTCTAAAAGTTAATAGTGTCATTTAACATCTGCATTGTGTTGCAGGGTTAGGCAGAAATATTTAAAAATATATTTGGAAATACAAACACTGGGATAGATGAAAATAGTTGCTCAAAGTCTCAAATATATCTGTAAAAAGTGTATCGCGATACGTATCGGAAAGACATTTTAAAAAGAGGCAAAAAATCTTTGGAAATACAAATACAAAAATACATTTTAGGGAGAGCAGAAATATAGATACTGATAATGCAATACATTTTTCAAATTTCTTCGAGACGCCAACTGAGATGAGGCTTTAAGCTTGAAGTGGAAGTTTTTTGTTGTCCCGAAATTACTTTCCCGCAGGCTTGGGCCTTCGCCTTAAAGGTAATGTTTCCGGGCGTAGAGTCTTCAATGCGTTCAAAAAAACTTCCATCAAGTATTGACCGCGCTCCCTTTCCTGCCATCCTGCCTGTCTGACCAGTGATGCGAAAAGATTTGGACCTCTCAATAAATTTCATCAAAACATCACCACTTCCCTGTCCAATAAGGGTGCCCCTGTCAGCACTGATAACTTGACGTCAGGGAGGGATGAACTAGTATTGCTAGTATTCTTGCATCTGTAAGTGTTGCCTGGAACATGAAACTTTACCCACGCTGCTCTATGAAAGGACAGTGCGTACTTTCGTTGTAGGTGACTTCGTTGAAGACCATGCAGGCAGTTGCATTTTGAATTTTCGAGAAAAGTGGACCACCTGAAGCATCCTGAAGCACATGTCTTATCTTCTTTTACGGTTGAAAAATCGATGCGGTGGCATCCCTGTTGTGACGATCCTACCTGCCGACCCTCCGCCTCCAACGCATAAATGGCAGTCCTCAAGTTTCGACTAGCATCATTCAAACAGACACCTCGTAGATTGCGACCTGAGATGGCCGACAGAGGTGCGAGCTGTCCGAGAAACAGCGCGCTGGTGACGAGTCGCAGGTGTACGAAGTCTGGGTCCGCACAGCGAGGCCACGTCTGGCGGTCTGGCCTCCTTCCTGGGTATCGGATCATCAGAGCTGCGGGTCACGTTCACGTCGGCTGATGATGTACCTTCAGCCTTGCAATATTACAGGCGCAGACGCATCCGGATGTGTTGAACTTCACTAGTGAAAGGCGCCACCACCGCCCCCCCCCCCACCCCCCTTTGTTCTTTGCTTTCACGGTTTTTTTTTTTTATTGCATTTTTTGCGTATTAGTCTGTTAGGTCCTTACGCCGGTTCGCAGTTTCCTGCTCATTTTATTTCTGAACAACTGACTCGCCGACTGGCTTGGTATAGCTGAACGTAAATAAATAAATAAATAAATAAATAAATATAAAGAAGTTGGCCCATTCCATTCCCCTGAGCGTCGCTGCCATTCCATTCCCATTCCATTCCGAGGTCGAGAAAGCGCGGAATGATTTGGGAATCATTCCAACTCCGGAGTGGCAACTGCGCAACACTGGTTTCAAAACACAATAGCCGACGGGGCAATGAAGAGGCAGACTGCCTCGCCAAAAAGGCGCACCGGTACGGGAAATATCAGCTTGTTCCCCTTTCCCGCGGAGACACTTGGGAGATATTAAGAACGGTAGCGCGCAAAAAGTATGGTTCTAAGTAACATTACAAAAACTCTAAACGCTCCATTTTCTACGACGCTGACCCTCAGATAGAATTCTGCGTGCCCATTTCTCTCACACGCAGCATGGAAACACTACTGCACAGACTTACACCGTATCTATCGTGCAGAGTTTCCAGAATGCGCATGTGGACAGTCAGTCGCAAAACGCATCACCACTAGGATGCTCGAGATTTGAAAAGTGTCGAATAAAGCTGAAGTTTCTTCTCATAGCACCTAACGACCGTTTCCTGCTGTCGCTAGAAAAGGTGCTGGGACCTCTTTTTACTCCAGCTTTACGAAAGAGTGATCTGCTTGCCTTACGTGATTTCATCTTGGAAGTCAAAAAAGCGAACACTTATTTAGAGTAATAGATCTTTGCCAAGAAAACTAAGACTCTGCACAAAACTATAAACATCATTCTATAAGAAATTGACATTATATACATTCCTGAACTGCAAAGTTCTGTATTATATACTCATATATGCTACCTTGGTTGTATATTATCGTGATAAATTAGCTTTAATGTAAAGAGTGTTCAGCTAATCTAATGGGCATTAAAATTATATTTTACAGTGCACAATTTAATCGCGTTTTAGTGTAGGAATTAATGCATGTAAATTGCTAAAAATAATCATTGTACCTGAACTTAAATAGTGTAATTTTATACTTTGGAGTGTATTGTAGGGTGTGCTGTGCAGTGCTTAGTTTATGTGACTACTCTGAACACTCAAGTAAATGAACTCAAATCACCCAAGTTCAAAGGAGTAGCCGATGCTGCTATAGCGGCAGCCAATGTCGTCTTTTGTTTTTATCAGGTATTAAAGAAAGGCAGCCGGTCACGGGCCCGGTTTCACATGCTCTCTATTGGAAACAAGCTTGTTTTAAAGTCAATATTTGGGTGCGCCACGTAATGTTGAATTTTGCACTTGCGGTACGCAAATTGCTTACTCGCTGTTTTGTCATTGACCCTAGTCTCGTGCCTAAACGGCGGCAATAACAGTTCATGAACGCGTTAAAATCGAGAGATTTCTGGCGCGGTGTTGAAACCAGCGCCAGTCAAGGTAGAGCCATTGGATCCTGGGAAATTAGCGCCAAGCTCCCGGTACGGTCGCCATTTTCGTTCACAGAATGGGCAGTTTCTTTTTCACGTATCCGTTCTTGGAGAGCCTATCTAAATTCACTAGTGATGGGTAGCTTTACAAAGACGTTTCTTTTATAGATCTCGATATGTTACTACCCACACCCCGGCGGAACAAGCTTAGCACATCGTACACCGCCACCACATGCAGCGTCGGTTCTTGAAGGCAATCAAAAATAACTTTCCTCTCTTAAAATAGGCGAAAACAAGAATATCATTGCAATAGATCTGTGGAGATAAGCATAATTAATATGTTGATTGCATGCAAAGTCCCAAAGACACTTTTATTGTCGATGAACGCTTTCAGTGCAATGATGGTCCATTGCGATCTAGGTGCGACTGGTTCAAAGCAACTAGTTCGAAGCCTCGAAGATTTTAACAGACCAAATTGGTTATTGCCATCGCGAATGAGACCGATCAGTCACTCACCTGACGAGGTTTGATCGTCTCTATGTTAGTATTTGTTTGTGTCGTCGCAATTATGGTTCATTAAATTAGCAGTTTCTTGTTGACCTCTATTCTTGGTAGGCCGATCTAAATTTGCTACAAGTGACAGGTAGCTTCAAAGATATCTTTCTTGAATATATTTTGTTATCCACACACCCGCAAAACAAGTTCACATCTTAACATACTTAAAGCGGGGCACGGACACGTGAAAATCATATATTTTTTTATTACCCGAAACTATTGAATACGGTGACTGGACATTACCCTCAAAATTCGAAACTTGGGAATTCAGTATTTGTGAAGTAAAAAAATTTCCAAATGCCAAATTTGAAGTTCCCGCGCGATCCGCGCCAGTGGAGTCCAGTCTGTAAATACTGAAGCACTGCGAGTCCAGTTTCTTTCGCGCCTCCGCTCCGAAACGCTGTTGCCGCCGAGACCCGAAGTGAGGAGGTGAGGAGCGGGAGAGAAGGGTGCAGGCGTACCGGGAAACCGTTTTGCTGCGTGCTGCCTATCGCTGCGATCAGACGGCGCTGCCCCAGCGGAGTCACAACTGAAACTAGGATGCACAGATAACAAACCCAGTTGTTTTGACCGTTTGACAATTTCCTTTTCGAAGCCAGAGAGGTCGTCGCGCACCTAAAAATGGGAATTTCGTCCGACTCCCCGACTCACCGATCATCCTCTGCTACATGCGTCGGGCGCCGCCATGTTTGTTTGCGATGGAGGATAAAAATCCAGGAGGCGACATCACACCGGACTCAGATTTTTGGTATTTCAAGACAAAAGGGCAATAGTGCGTTCGCAATTGCGTTAAAAATTTGTTTTACGATTGTCGTTTTTCAATTTTATAAAAATGTCGCCTACGAAGCTTCTAAATTTTATATTTGACGTCAAAAATCAGAAGAAGCGAGGAGGTGAGGAGGGGGAGCGAAAAACACCACAAATAAAGCGCACGCGCGCGTGGTGAAATTTTTTTCGTGATGCGGTATTTTTTGCGTATTTATGACTACAACTTGCATCGTCTTAGGGAATAAAAAAATACGACCTTTGGGGTGTCAACGCTCCTTTATAACATTAACCATTCGATGCTTGAAGGACCCAATCAAGTTCCAAATTTTTTTTTAAATATATACGCGGAATGGTTTGCCAAATATCTTTTCATTATTTTTCAAAAAATCATTAGAGTCAGCTTCTATACCGGACGACTGGAAAATTTCTAAAGGGATTCCAATCGTGAAGTCAGGTGATACGTGCAGCGTATCGAGCTACCGGCCGATTTCAATAACGTGAAGTTGCTGCAAACTCTTAGAACATATAGTTTCAAAGCATAAAGACACACTTGCAACCACTCATTTTCTTGTGAATGACCGGCAACACGGCTTCAAGAAAGGCCTATCTACTCGCACGCAATTAACTGAAGTTGTTAATTTTTATATTCACGCCTTTTAGACTCCAGGGGGCAGGTAGATTGTTTCTTTCTAGACTTCCAGAAGGCCTTCGATAAAGTAAGTCATGAGAGGGTAGTGGTAAAATTGGCGTCTGAATTTGAAGAACCAGCGTTTGCTTCGTTGGATTGAATCCTTTTTACTTAATCGCAGGCAGTTTGTAGATTTTAAAATGGCTACACATATCTGTGTGATAAAGCGTCGGTGGTTCCCCAAGGGTCCGTATTGGGTTCGTTATTGTTTTTAGCTTTTATAAACGATTTAATAGGAAATGAAAAAGTGCGTGCTAGGATCTTTGCAGACGATTTTCTTATATTCACCGAAGTTCACTGGGCCTCTAATCAGGATATATTAGATAGATTTCTGACTAACGAATGGTGTACCGCTTGGCAAATGTCTCTAAATCTAGAAAAAGCTGTATGTGTGACATTCGCTCACAAACGTCAACCACTAATATTTCCCTACAACCATAATGACACTTTCTTATCTTGATCGAAAGAATTCAAATACCTTGGCGTCACGATAAAAAACGATTTAAAATGGAGTCGTACGTCCGCAAAATAGTTAAAAATCCCGATAGTAAATTGCGCTACCTCCGAAGAATCCTTAAATTTGCGTCTGTCGAAGAAAGGCTCACGACGTACAAAACGCTGATTTGGATTTTGCTTGGACATGCTTCCCAAATCTGGGACCCTCACGTGATGTGCCTTGAGCGTAAATCGGAAAGGGGTCAACGTCTTGTGGTACGCTTTACATTTTCCAGATATCGCCGACAAATCGCCTGCCCAGTGTTGTTCTCAAGCCAATCTACCATCGCTTATTAGTCCGAGAGAAACTAAGCGCTTAAAACTTCCCTTTATGATTCTCACTGACCTTCTTTTTATTGAGAAATCATCTTATATTACGTCTCACCAATCTAGAAGTTCAAGAAACAAACACAGTCGACATATACAATAATACAGATATAACAAAGAGTGTTTTAAAAATTGTTTTTCCCCGCACAATGCACGAGTGGAATTCGTTGCCTGAAAGTGCTGTATCATGTCAAGATGCAGAAAAGTTATTTTCTTCATTGAGCGTGTTTCTAGGGATTTAGATATATTGTCACGGGTGGTGACCAGAAAAACAATAGATAAACAGGAAGAAATAAACGTTTAATGTGGCGAACTTGTGCCAAAATAAAAGAGTATAAAAGATAGTAACAGAGCGTCGCGGGCGTCGAAGTCGGCAAAATCGCAGGATCGAGCGCTGGGGCGAGACTGAGTACGTTCGCCTTGCCGAATCCCTTATGTACCCTTATGGGTTTCTGGATCGTTCCGCGTAAAAGGTACGGCGCGTAGAACATTCTGACCTCGAATCAGCAAGACGGTTCTCGAATTCACCAGAACATCACATTGCAGTGTCAACAAAAATGTGTAGCCGCGGCCAGGAATCGAACCCTGGCCGTCTGCGTGTAAGTCAAGCCCGATAACCGTTAGGCCACGCGCGCGCTGCCTACTTGGCCAGCTGCGCGCGCGGCATTACCCCCCCCCCCCCCCCTCTTTAAAAAGTGCATCGTCCCGATGCAACCCAAAATCAAAACAAAGCAAATAAAAAGAACGGTAAACTAAAGAGTCATTTGGAATACGTAAGGTCCACTGTCCTATCGAGCATAGTACGGCTTCATGCGCACGACGTGGACGACTTCTGGTCGTGGAGGGCGGCGTGATGAAGTCCGTGTACCGTCGGGCATCACGTCGTAGTTCCGATCGCCAAGTCGACGAAGCACTTTGTAGGGTCCAAAGTAGCGCTTCAGGAGTTTCTCGCTGAGAACACGGCGGCGGATCGGTGTCCACACCCACACCCTGTCTCCGGGCTGGAAGTGGACGTCGCGGCGACGAAGGTTGTAGCGGCCAGTGTCGATACGTTGTTGGGCTTGAATCCGGAGTCTGGCGAGCTGACGGACTTCTTCAGCCCGTTGGGCAACCACCTGGGCGTCGTCGCTTCCGTCGACAGTCGGTTCGTGGGGTAACATTGCGTCCAGCATTGTCGTCACTTTGCGACCATGAACCAGTTGAAAGGGTGTAACCCCGGTGATTTCTTGTACGGCCGTATTGGAGGCAAAGGTGACGTACGGCAAAACCTCGTCCCATGTCTTGTGCTCCACGTCGACGTACATGGAAATCATGTCGGCGATGGTCTTGTTGAGTCTTTCCGTCATCCCGTTGGTCTGAGGGTGGTACACCGTGGTGCGACGGTGGCTGGTGTGGCTGAGACAAAGGACTTCTTGTGTCAGCTGGGCCATGAACGAGGATCCACGGTCGGAGATCAGGACTTCGGGAGCGCCGTGCCGGAGGACGATGGATTCAATGAAAAACTTGGCAACTTCCACAGCAGTCCCGGAGGGAAGGGCTTTCGTTTCGGAGTACCGCGTGAGATAATCTGTGGCGACGATGATCCAGCGATTTCCCGACGTCGACGGCGGAAAAGGGCCAAGTAGATTCATTCCGATCTGCTGGAAAGGGGCCGTTGACGGAGGAATTCACTGCAAGAGTCCGGCCGGCCTCGTCGGAGGTTTCATTCGTCGCTGGCATTCATGGCATGACCGTGTGTATAGGTGGACGGTTTTGGGGAGCTTGGGCCAGTAATACTTTTCACGAATACGGGCCAGTGTCCGGCTGTAACAAAGGTGTCCGGACGTCGGGTCGTCGTGGCAGGCTTGGAAGATCTCCTCTCGAAGGTCGGTCGGGATTACCAGCAGCCACGTCGAGTTGTTGTTGCCGAAGTTTTTTTTGTAGAGAACACCTTGTCTAATGGCGAAGGTCGGCAGGACTCGTGAAAAAACAGGTGGTACGGCACTCCCACGCCCTTCCAGGTGCTCTATTAGTGCGCGCAGCTCAGGATCGTCTCGTTGACGTCGGGCCATGTCGTCGGTGTTCACTGCGCCTAGGAAACACTCGTCGTCATCGTCGTCACTGCTGTCGGAAGGTGTTTCGACGGGATTGCTTTACCACCGCCCCTTCCCCCCCAGATCGCCGCGATTGCTGAAGAATCATTCCCACCTCAGCAACAAATTACGGCGCCAGCGCAGCTCGACATTGACCCCAAGCTTCCAGGCCCGAAACGACGGCAGCTAAGTGACCTCCTCGCCGAATACAGTGACGGCTTCGCGACGTCGTCGAGGGTGCGCCAAACCGCCATCGCGAAACACCGCATCGTTACCGAGGACGACGCGCGCCCTGTGCATCGATCGCCGTACAGAGCCTCCGTTAAAGAAAGGGAGGTGATCCAGGAGCAAGTTCAAGAGATGCTGAACGACAACATAATCCAACCTTCAAGCAGTACTTGGGCCTCCCCAGTCGTACTGGTTAAGAAGAAAGACGGGACGCTTAGGTTCTGCGTGGACTACCGGCAGCTGAACGCAGTGACGAAGAAAGACGTCTATCCACTCCCCCGCATCGACGACACGTTAGACCGGCTGCGCCATTCTCGATACTTTTCATCGATGGACCTGAAGAGCGGCTACTGGCAGATCGAAGTCGACGAACAGGACCGAGAGAAGACAGCCTTCGTCACACCGGATGGGCTGTACGAGTTTAAGGTGATGGCCTTCGGACTGTGCACGGCGCCAGCGACGTTCCAGCGTGTCATGGACACCGTACTGGCAGGACTGAAGTGGCAGAGCTGTCTCGTCTACCTCGACGACGTCGTAGTGTTTTCTGGCGACTTCGACGAGCACTTGCAACGACTCCGAGCTGTTCTACAAGCCATACGGACCGCCAGACTCACCCTCAAGCCGTCAAAGTGTCGGTTCGCCTATGACGAACTGAAGTTCTTAGGTCACGTGGTTAGTAACGAAGGCATTCGTTCAGACCCAGAGAAGACTCGCGCCGTCGCAGCATTTCCAGTGCCAAGAGACAAGAAGGCCGTGCGAAGGTTCCTTGGGCTATGTGCCTGCTATCGGCGCTTCGTTCGAGATTTCTCAAGGATTTTGGCACCGCTCACAAACCTCACGAAGGACGCCCAGAAGTTCGAATGGGCCGAGGGGCAGCAGCAGGCATTCGACGAGCTGAAGCGACGACTGCAGACGGCTCCTGTTCTTGGACATTTCGACCAGGATGCGTAAAGCGAGATTCACACGGACGCAAGTAACGCAGGACTTGGCGCGGTACTGGTTCAAGTACAAGAAGGCACCGAGCGAGTCATCGCCTACGCAAGTCGGACATTGTCCAAGGCGGAGCGAAATTACTCCACGACTGAAAAAGAATGCCTTGCAGTCGCCTGGGCGATCACGAAGTTTCGTCCGTACTTATACGGAAGCCCGTTTCGCGTAGTCACGGACCACCATTCGCTCTGCTGGCTTGCGAACATCAAGGACCCGTCAGGACGCCTTGCGCGATGGAGTCTCCGACTACAAGAGTTCAACATGACCGTAGTCTACAAGTCAGGCCGCAAGCACAGCGACGCCGTCTGCCTGTCGAGAGCTCCCGTCGAAACACCTTCCGACAGCAGCGATGACGATGACGACGAGTTTAATGGGGCGAACTTGTGCCAAAATAAAAGAGTACAAAAGATGATAACAGAGCGTCGCGGGCGTCAAAATCGGCGAAATCGCAGGATCGAGCGCTGGGGCGAGACTGAGTGCGTTCGCCTTGCCGAATCCCTTATGTACCCTTATGGGTTTCTGGATCGTTCGGCGTAGAAGGTTCGGCGCGTAAAACATTCTGACCTCGAATCAGCAAGACGGTTCTCGAATTCACCAGAATTCATTGCAGTGTCAACAAAAATGTGCAGCCGCGGCCAGGAATCGAACCCTGGCCTTCTGCGTCTAAGGCAAGCGCGATAACCGTTAGGCCACGCTCGCGCTGCCTACTGGGCCAGCTGCGCGCGCGGCAATATTGCCGTGATCTGTATGTAAATGAACGGGTGTGGCTTTTGATTTTGAACCAGTGCACTTTTGTTTTAAATATTTGTTTTCTTCCTACTCCTGTCAGAGTCCTGACAAGGACTAACAGTATGTGAAATAAATAAAAAGACATCCATAAATAAATAAATATGAGGTCTCCAAGGAGGCCAGACATTGGACGCTTGAACTGACCTAACTGATAACGAACAATAGTAGAAACGGGGAGGTTGTTTCGGGACAGGACGAAATGGGAAACGGTAAAACGAGAAGGTCGTTTTGAGCCGGGTCAAAACCGGAAGGTACAAGCGGGAAGGTTGAAATGGGAATGGATCGAAATGGGAGCTGCCCGTTTGGCAACCTTAATTTTCTCAGTGACGAGACAAATCGATCGCGTCTTGGAGAAAACTTTCAGAATATCAATAATAGTAAAAGGAGCAGTATCGGAGAAGGCAAGAACGGTAGTTTAAAGATAAGCGATATCCTTATAACTGCATCATCTCAGCGCATACGAATGGGATATTCGTCCAGTTGCAAAATTAAAATTGTTTTTTTTTCGGAACCACGCACTTCTTATTACCAAGATATTATTTTCCAAACCTTACATTTGTACCAGTTAAAGATACATATGCGCCAGGATGCATATTGGTTATATTTTCGCCGCCCGAAAACTTTGTTTTTTTATTCAGTAAGCTTATTTTTATTTCCTGCATGCTCGTTACACACCTAGCACGGGACCTCGACTTTCTGGGATATTTTTTTTAATAATTGCACGTATGCGTTCTAGATACATTGAGGCACAGGTTAGATATTAAAGTTAATCACATGCGAGGAATGTCACGCAACTTCGCACGCAAGAATAAAATAACGCACTTAAACTTGGAGGAACATGTTCACAGATCGATGTTCACGCATATACATGTATGGGTTCAAAATGAAGAATGTGCGATTTCAGATAAAATCGAACAGAGGCTGACTTGTCGACATTTTAGTTCACTTGATATTTTTATGTGATTGCCTAATTTATGTCATAAAAATGTATAAATATTTTGACAATTATAAATTTCAGGACGCAAAAAAATATACACCACGAGGAAGTAGACACTCGCATTTATGCACTCCGCCCGTGTGATCAATGTTTAGCAGTAAATAACTCAAGAAATAATAATAGAAGTCCACTTATGTACATAAACAATGTATTTTTGCAGATAAGTATTATAAGACCGATGAAAATTTGAGCCTTATAAGTTGATTGTGTTAAATAGCTCGTCAGCGAGAGTCAAACAACTATTATGTGGCTATTTGACTTTATCCCTTATTTTCTGCCATTTCTGAAAAGAAATTGATGCACCTCTGATTACACCTGAAGCAATGCATACCTGTTAAAAAAAAAACAAAAACAACAACACTGTATACGGGATCAAGGGCATTCTGAAAGATTTGTTAGAATGTAACTTCACATTGAAAGTGCTGTGTATTTATTATACTTTACTTTTTCATGTAAATTGCACACGATGTACTTACAGCTTCACTTTAAGTAGATAATCTCTCATTTAACTTGTACTTTACTCAACACTGCCAACAAGCGAACACAACCTGCAAAATCAAGCTCTGGCAGTGCTAAACCTCAAATTAGAAATGATACATCCGCAGTTCATCATTGATTAAAAAACAAAAATGCAGAAAACAAATAGGCACGCAGAATCAGAACCAGCTATTAAAGCATTTCTGTGAAAACACAAGCCGCTTTATTTTTGGCATGTCGAATTTTACTAACGGGTCAAACCCTATGGAATTTTTCGTTACCATAAAAAAAATATAAAGCAACTTCAAAATGTAATCCGCTGATTTTCACGGTAATTAATAATTTACTCAATTACTTGCAATTGAATAATTTCTACTATGCTCGAATTACTTTTGCAGCCCATACTCACCAACTCAACTTAAATTTTTTTTAGTAACTTTTAAATGCAGACGTACCAACCTTGGTTTTCTACAGGGAAGATAATCAACTTAGCGGTTCCCCTCTCCTAAGCTGCGAACGTAGACATGTTAGGGGAAGGTAAAATGTGGAGAGGATAGAGGAAAAGAAAAGGCGGGCAAAAGGGGAAGGAGCGAAGTGTACGTCGGCCTTTGAGGAATAATGATGGTGCGTCTGTTGGCCGGTAATATGTTTTTATTTACCAAATTTTATGGGCATACACCAAAATAATAAATTAATGAACAAGATTCGGAGCACATCCCTGCCTAAATAACCCTAGACTGCAAAAGCCATATAAACAACATTGGGCCCCAAGTTATACTTGCGCACCACTGAGCAGACCAGTAACGTTTGATGATATAATAAAACTGATTTAACGACACGTTTTAAACTTTTTAGGCTTCAGCTAGAGGCGTACACATTTTTTAAGTTCGATATTACCGCCTAGAACTGTTGCTTCGCCAGCCAATCGTGCTCGCCTAAATCGCAGGTTAATGAAAAAAATATTGTTTCATTATAGGACAGCGTGGTTGACGAAACGAGGCGAATATTTCCCGCGTTTGCTTTTGATTCCGCACGTTTGTCCCAGCTTTAGCGAGAATAATCACCCCTCTTGTATAAACTTTTACAAAATCAAGTTGCCATCGCCTGAAATTTTGGCTGTTGAGTAATGCTAAAATTAATACCTAAAATAATGGGTGCATTACGCGTGTTAGTAACTGCGTGCAGGACTATTTTGTAGTGCGCAAAGTGAGGGATTTTAGTAAGTTTTAAAAGAATATTGAATAATTACTTTTCTACTGAGGAGAAATAATTAAGGTTTTAATTACGGGCTTCGGTCACAGTAAAAAAAGAACTACTCAATACTTCCTTCTGAGAAACGATCCGAGCGCATTGCCAAAGCCCATGGGACTTTTACCGAGATTATAGCATGACTCTTCAGGAATTCGTCCCTGCCTTAAAACTCGTGTAGGGCCGTAGGCTCGGTTTTTGTTTTAAAGCGCAGCTCTCAGGGGCCCGTTTCCGGCTTGAGCGGCGTCGGCGTAACCGCGCGGTGCATTATGAGTAAATTTCCCCGCTAAATCTAGCGGAAAAATTTCCCCGCTAGATGTAGCTGAAAACTTTCTCCGCTAAATGTAGCGTAAAAGTTTTCCCCGCTAGCGGAAAAAATTTCCCGCTAAATCTAGCGGAAAAATTTCCCCGCTAAACCTAGCAGAAAAATTTTCGCCGCTAGATTTAGCGGAAAAATTTCCCCGCTAAGTCTAGCGGAAAAATTTCCCCCGCTACATTTAGCGGAAAAAATTCCCCGCTAAATCTAGCGGAAAGTTTTTCACGCTAAATCTAGCGGAAAAATTTCTTCGCTAAATCTGGCGGAAAAATTTCCCCGCTAAATTTAGCGGAAACATTTTTCCGCTAAATTTAGCAGGAAAAATGCCCCGCTAAATCTAGCGGAAAAATTAACCCGCTAAATCTAGCGGAAAAATTCCCCCCTAAATCTAGCTGAAAAAATTCCGCGCTAGCGGAAAAATTTCCCCGCTAGATTTAGCGGAAAAAATTCCCCGCTAAGTCTAGCGGAAAACTTTTCCCGTTAAACCTACTGGAAAAATTTTCCCCGCTAAATCTAGCGGAAAAACTTCTCCGCTAAATCTAGCGGAAAATTTTTTCTAGGGGGTCACGTGACCCCCCAAAATCACATGAACCCCCCCCCCCCTGCCCCGAGAACACGCAACCCTCAGTACCCTTCCCTCCTCCTCCTCAAGAGCTGCGCTCCAATTCGGTGTTACAGGGAGTTGTAAACGGCTTTCATTTTAGAGCGCAGCTCTTAGGGGCCCGTTCCCGGCTTGAGCGTCGTCGGCATCGGCGTAACCAAGGTCATCCCAAGGTCACGTGACCCCAAGGTGACCCCACGTGACCCCCTGAAGGTCACGTGACCCCTCTGAGGTCACGTGACCCCCCGAAGTCACGTGCTCTCCTCCCCAAGGTCACGTGACCCCCAGAGGTCACGTGGGGGTCACGTGACCTTGAGGTGACGTGACCCCCAAGGTGACCCCAAGGTCACGTGACCCCCAGGACACGCCTCCCCGAGGTCACGTGACCCCCCCTCCCCGAAGTCACGTGACACCCCCCCCCCCCGAGTTCACGTGACCCCCCCGGAGCATATTAAAGAATGAGGGGAGGAGGAGAAGGAGGAGGGGTCTACCCTCCCCTCAGTACCCTTCACTCCTCCTCCTCAAGAGCTGCGCTCTAATTCGGTGTTACAGGGATTTGTAAACGGCTTTCACTTTTAGAGCGCAGCTCTTAGGCGCCCGTTCCCAGCTTGAGCGGCGTCGGCGTCGCCGTCGGCGTCGCCGTCGCCGTCGCCGTCGCCTTAACCCTCGTAACCCTCGCGAGGATTACGAGGGTTAAGAGGGTTAATCTCACGAGGGTTACCCTCACGAGGGCTACGAGCGTTACTAACCATCATAGCCCTCACGAGGGTTACGAGGGTTATGAGAGTTACCCTCACGAGGGTCCCGAGAGTTACCCTCACGAGGATCACGAGGGTTACCTTCACGAGGGTTACGAGAGTTACCCTCACGAGGGTCACGAGGGATAGCCTCACGAGGGTCACGAGGGTTTTGAGAGTTACCCTCACGAGGGTCACGAGGTTTATGAGAGTTCCCGTCACGAGGGTCACGAGAGTTACCCTCACGAGGGTTACGAGAGTTACCCTCAGGAGGGTCACGAGGGTTACCCTCACGAGGGTTATGAGAGTTACCCTCACGAGGGTTATGAGAGTTACCCTCACGAGGGTCACGAGGGTTATTAGAGTTACCCTCACGAGGGTCACGAGAGTTGCCCTCACAAGGGTTACAAAGGTTACCCAGGTCACGTGACCCCCCCGGGGTCACGTGACCCAGGGATACCAACCCGAGGTCACGTGACCCCCCGTTGACGTCATCGCCACTGATGACGTCACCGGCATCCGGATCGTCATCGACATCATCACTGATGACGTCATCAGTGACGTCACTGATGACGTCGCCGGAATCCGCATCGTCATCGTCATCATCACTGATGACGTCATCAGTGACGTCACTGATGACGTCACCGACATCCGCATCGTCATCATCACTGATGACGTCATCAATGACGTCACTGATGACGTCATCGGTATCCGCATCGTGATCGTCACGTGACTAGTGAGTCCCAGGTCACGTGACCCCCCAATGTCACGTGACCCCCCCGCCCCCCGAGGTCACTTGACCCCCCCCCCCCCAGTACCCTTCCCTCCTCCTCAGGAGCTGCGCTCGAATTCGGCGTTACAGGGAGTTGTAAACGGCTTTCATTTTTTAGTTACACTTTCATTACAGTATCTATATACTATTAAGTATGACCCCTGATGACCTCTTAAGTAGTGCACCGTCACTTATTTTCGTGCGTTTTCTTAAATCAAAAGTGACTAGCCAACCTTAGGCGGGAGGTAGAGAGCGTTTTGTTACTCTTATTTTATACTTCAGAAGCTTACCCGCAGTATTCACTGGTTGGGATTGGCTTTTTTTCGAATTTGCAAAAAAGTAACTAATTTGCGTTTCGATTGGTCTCGTGCACAGCGAGCCACAATTTGCTTGAATAGCATTTTCGCTTTATTTAATTCTCCATTGGTTGACTTCGTGTCAGGGCACGGAAAGATGCAAAAGCTACACATACGCGGTTAGCATTCTGAGAATGCGTCGTCTTTCTCGCATGCACGACAGTTTACTGTATCAGTTGGAGCTGACAAGTACAAACAAAGATGACGTGACTATGCGTAGTAGGAGTTGCTTGATTTCACTATCGGCTTGTGGTATTTGTTGGACCACTTTGTAGTGCTGAAACACAGTCCCGCTCCAGTTCAAAACCGTGACTCTGTGCGGTAATCAAGGGTATTGAATTGTATTTCCCGGTTTTTATATTTTTATTTCTAGATGGCCTCATGACTTCACCAAAGTAAATGCGTATTACTCGCCGCTAGAAAACTTCGCTGGTAAAGTATTTCGTTGCGTTTTAATGGTGCAGGCAATTGACACTAATATTTTGTTGCTTTTCCTTTGTCAGTATTGACGGCTGTAATCTTACAACACCCGTTTTACAGCTTTGGACTGCCATCGTGAGTTCAACTTAAGGTGTTTTCAGAAAGTATATCTGGCGTATCTTTTCTTAAACTAATGAACGTGCGTCATCTTCATTTATTCTTACCGCCAACGGCTGCAGGTCAATAAAAATGGGAACACTGGGATGGATATTAGGACACGAACTTAACCATGCATTTTATGGTCCAGGTATGTAAAGTTGAATAAGCAATTAATTTTTATTCAACTAAAATTATAACTGTTATCTAGGAAGTTACTACGACGAATATGGAAACAGGCGCGGCTGGTGGGATGAGGAAGCGAGGAAGATATTTAAGGAATGCGAGGACTGTGTCAGGGATTTGTATAAAGATCAGATAGAAGAGAAAACCTGCATGAAGGTAAATAAAGTTTGCTTAGACGTTTGTTTTTGTAGGCTAACAATACATGAATATGCATGAATTTTCAACAGATCAATGAAGACAAAACGCTTAACGAAAATATTGCCGATATTAAGGGCTTGGAAACTGCATTCGAGGTACGTATGCGGGAAATAAAATCCTATACAAATTTGGAATCTGTAAATAATTTTAGTTGTAAAAAAAAATACGGATATAACAGTTATTTGTTTTTGCAGGCGCATCGGCGACTATTGCTGAAGTTTCCTAATGATACGCAGCGACTTCCATGCCTCAATGAGTCCAACCCTGACAAGTTGTTTTTCATCTCACTGGCATATGTGAGCCAATTATATATACGTATACTGCATATTTATTCAAAAACCAAAAGAATGCTGAAACATTAATAATCGTTAAAAACGAATTCATTAGTCGTATAGCTATTTGTAATCCAGTCCATGACATTTAAGCATTGCATACAATATGTAACTTTTTGAGTCGTGACAAATTCAAAAAGAAAGGGGAGGGGGTCGCATTTATAGCAATTTGACATGAAAAAAAAAAGTTGCTTGCCAAAAGCGTCGGGTGACTAAATATTAAAAAAGATAAGACTACTATTATGTTTTCTCAGCTTATAGTTTCCTGGGGCTCATCTTAATTGATCGAAAGAGGGGCCTTGCTTAGCAGTTCAATTGTGCCACTGCATTTTTGCAAGTTAATAATTGAACCATCTGTACTGATGTTTCTTTAACAAATTCTCAATTGAGACATTATGTCAGTCTTTGAGGTCTCATTTTCAGAAGTTCTCAAACCCGCTCTAAAAAAAATATTTGCTACAGTAAAAAAAAAATATTTCAGCTTTGTGTCTTCGTTTGAATGGAAAACCTGTTTACATGTTCCTTTCCAATGCTGCATTAAGGGCACAAAAAAGCAGGGTGATTAGAATGCTTTTAACGGCAATTAGGTAAATAATTTTCAGAAAAATAACTAAACAGTGTATTTTCTTATACAGAACTCTATATTACGTAATGTGAAGTTTCATAAAAAATTGGGTGCGAGGTATCAGGTGCTTCATTAAATGAAATTAAACCTATTTTTTCTCCAGCAGTAGGAGTCAGAAAAAGTCACCCTAGCGACTTAACAATGCTTGTTCCCACCTACAGCTGCATGATGGGGAAACGCAAGCATACACCGTATAAATATAACATATACGCAGTTAATAAGAATAAACGTATTAGACCTCAAAAATAAATTCTAGGAAGTACAACAAACAATAATATTCCAAGAATGGGGTAAAAAGAAACAAAAACAATGCTAAAGCACTAATATGGAATAGACATTAAAATATCTAAAAGTGAAAACATGGAAGACTCAAAATAAACTTCAAAAATTATAAAAAATGAAAAAAGTGCAGTAGAGTTTAGATAATGAATAAATAAATAGAGTATATTAATTCAATAGTAAATTAAAATATTAAGACAAATATATGACGGATATTCAATATAATAAGACAGATATTAAGATAATAGTAATTCATAGACTGAAAGCAATGCGACCAAGTGATGTTTTCGAAATTTATTATTTTGTGATGTTTGTTAGTTGCTTAGTAAGACTGGGAGGTTTTACATAATGCTAAGGTGGCCGCACTTTTGAGTCATGACGATCGACAGTGGCGTCTGCTCTGTACTAAGCACCAAGATGGCGGCGCCGACAACAATATCGGGGAACAGAGTACCGATACTCTAAGCGTAGCTCATCTAATGACTCTAGTGGGACCCAAGTGTGCACGTAAGCCATGCCACCGACCAAGAACCTTTTTTGTCGCCGCGCGATATAAAGGATAAAGGCGGACGGTTTCTTTCAGCCCTCCCTACGCAAAATACGATGACGACGTTGTAGGGATTATTTTGCTGGCGTTGTCAACAACACGACCTCCAGGAATATATAATCAAGCTTGGCGATCCCTGCGATTAGGATATTTAAATCCAGCTCATACAGTAGAAACAAGCACTGCGTGAGCACTCGGCACCCAGTTTGGGGTTGTGACAATGAATGCATCCACATGCATTCGGGTAGTAGCTCGTGACCAAACGCTGCGATGACGGGAATAGATGAACTTTAACAATGTCCCGAACTCATCGATTATTCCGTGCTCTGGCAACCCCAGCGTGTGGTTATGATACAAATTAGCGGCTTATAATCGGCTCTCGATCACGTGGCCACTTGTTCCGGTCGCGAGTTTAGAGGGAAAACTCTGGTTGTTTTCCCTCAATTTATGTTCTGCGGCTGTCATTGCGTGGAGAAACAAACTAAGACGATTTTCATAGCTTCTGATTCTCAAGCAAAAATCTCAGATGATGTTTACTGAATGTACAAAAATTATTGCATCGCCCCTTTAAGGAGAAACAAAAGAATAGGTGGTGTTGGGGAACCCCACGTTGCGATGCCAAAAAGAATACATTATACCCCTTCATCCGGGCAAGGGCGAGAATAAAGCTTAGAAGGCATATATTTTTAAAGCCCTATGCTCTACTCGCCACCAGGCCTGGAGCGTGTTTCAGCCCCGAAACGCGGGTCCAGTGTTGCCGAAGTGCTAAAAAGTTTACACAAACATATCTCCAGGGATCGAAGGGCAACATATTTTAAGCACATGTAGCGCTGCCATTTTGCTCGCTGGGGTGCGCCCGGACGCGTCCAAATCCGATCCCGAAGCCTTGCTGAGGCGTCAATAATCGGATTATGGCCGCGCCCAAGCGCACCCCATTGGGCAAGATGGCGGCGCCCTGAGACCGGACCTGCAAGCGTGTATAATACGTAAAATATTTCAAAAATATATATTTTTTTTACGTGCGTTTAAATGAAATTTATTCAATTTTCGTAGATAGATCTTCGCAATTTCGAAAACTTCCCATAATGGCGCAACACAGACAGAGTCTTGTGCATTGGCTCCATAACCATTTACGCGTTTCCTTCACACACTTGTCTTCGAAGAAAAAAAAAACTTTTTTAATGCAATTATAAAAAAAAACTTGTTATGTAAGCGTGAAATGTCCAAATTCGAGGGAACGTCGGTGATCACTATGCGCCTGCTGACGCCTGGCGCTCAGAAAGTATCGGTCACCAAATACCATCACATCTTTTGATGCTGGCGTTCCAAAACCTCAAGTTTTCGAACTTATTGCTTTTTCAACTACATATAGCGTCGTGAACTTCGGACTTTAGAACACTTGTCTCGCTAATGGGAACGACTCTTAATATTTCTTCGTGAATTGTGACTAGTGGGTAGGTTGTAAAAACAAAGTGTTCACAGGTTTACCTAACTAAACTTCGGTTTTGTTCAACAGAGCTTTTGTCAAAACGATCAGCTGGCAGAGCTGAGGGACATCGTTCTGCGCGACCCTCACACCCCTTCGAAAATAAGGTACTTTTCCATTACATTTTTTTACGTACCATTTTTTAACGCTGGCATGAGCAATCGAATTCAGTTAGAGACTCGAAGAAAGCTTTTAGGTACGCCAGTAATCAACATTAATATTATATAATTGTTATTTGTTCTCGTTTTCAGGGTCAACCGACATCTCGGAAATTCTAAGATTTTTTTGGAGACATTTCAGTGCAAAGAAGGCAGTCGAATGAATATAAGTAGCAAATGTGAAGTGTGATATGCACTATAAATGTTTCTACGTACTAGTCCAAGACTAAATAAACTGATGGGCTCAATATTTGGATGAGGTGATTTTGAATCATTCTTAAAAGTAGGTTCCTCGCAAGTGACCTGTTGAATCTACATGATAACGAAATGTGTAAGAAACTCACCGTAAAAGAGGAAATGCATACTATGATTAAAAATTCAGTAGAAAATGCAGAAGTAGTAATAAAACAGCCGATTAAATGCCACGAGGCTATTAACCAAACACTTTCTTTTCAAAGTGATAATAATTCGTTTAAAAATACCTGACAAGTGGTGAAAAGGCGGGCATGTTCGTAACATTTCTTAAATAGAGCGCAAACTGCACAAAAAAGGGAAAGCACACAACACAGGTGCGGTTGCATGTCTCGAATTTGTCCCACTTTTATTGAATATAACTCAAAATAAATGCTTGCCTAAAATTTATTTGACTAAATAAATTGTATTTTCACAACGGTATTAATATACCCACACTTTTTAAGGCATAGTCTTATTCGGAGAACCCAGTCAATTTCAGTAAGGAAGCCATATATGTCTATAACTTTTCATCAGAATACAATTGTTGCTCGGAAGTGGGAAAATACTTACGCGCAATTATGTTTCATAAGCGTAACTACGAGTGTATATTTTGCGCTCATAGGTGCATATTGTTGTGTCGTCCGTTCGATCCTCCCGCCTGTGAACATTAATACAAAGTTATGGCATCAACGTACCGCAGTGGGTCTACTGCGTTTTTGACGAGTTCTGTCCCGCCACCGCATCGATGTGTCCTCAAAGTGGCAGCAGCCTCAAAAGACCGATTCAAACTGTCGCAATCTAGGTGGTTTGTTGGAGGAGCGTTGGTTAAGATCACGAGCGCGCGCAGAGGCTGGACGCAATGTAATAAATGTAATTAGAAAAAGCCGTGAATTTCACCCGACTGCGTTTGCTCTGCGCGTGGAGCCAGAAAAGTGGCTGCTGCGCTACGCACAAGGTGAGCGTGCAGCTGGGCAAAGTTCGTCGGTTGTCCGACGCATATTTGCTCCATTAATTCGAGCCTTAAAAAAACACTAAACTTAAAAAAAATTAATTGAATTAAAGCAGAACACTTTTATAGCAACACCCCCCCCCCCCCCAAAAAAAAAATATATACAAAAAAAAAAAAACAGTAGATATTGCGAAACATTTTCAAAGCGACTTTCCCTCCATATGTCAAGCTGAAGATTTACGGAAAACGTATTTTAGCGCCGCATGCTACCCTGACAAACGTTATAGCGTAGATTTGTTTCTTAAAAAAAAAAAAAAATCAACATTGCTGTGCACACTAATGTCGATGTTGACGCAAATGACTGAGACGTGCCAAGAATCGTGTTTCCCGTTACTTACAAGTTGCGAAGCACCATGTCCTTGATAGAAGATAAGCGGACCATACAAAAAATTTCATCGCATTAACATAATTGAAGGTGAATAGCTTAACAAAGAAAGTGATCGCTAAGTAATTGCATTATTTTCTTAAGGTAATGCTTAGTTGCTAAGCATGTATTTTCTGCATTATATTAAATTGAAACTAACTTCTTTTGGAAGAAGTTTGATGTATTACGAATTGTATTTTATTTTCTAAGTAATTTAGCCAAATCGTCAGTAGACGACTCAATTGAAAGCATGGGACGATTCGGCACAGGGGAGTAGGTCCTAGCCAAACCACTTGGCGCACACATCGTGTGTAGCAGCCGACCGTAGCCTGTAAAGGCGCACACATCGTGTGTAGCAGCCGACCGTAGCCTGTAAAGGATGTAGGCTCACCCGAACACCCCTCTATGCAAAACGTTCCAAACCACAGTCAGCAATAATTTTTTTTTTTTTTTTTTTACCACAGATTGTGTTTATGAGCCTATTTTATCAAAAGCCGTTAGACGCAGACCAAGGCAAAATAAATCATACCGTAGGGGGGATGGGTGGCCGAGTGGGCTAAAGCGCACACCCAGCTCGACGCGCGTGGAGCGAAAACTCGCGCTGCAGAACCCAGGGATCCTGGGTTCGAGCCCACCCCTGCCCGTTTTTGATCTGGATGAGCATCGTACCGGCGTGCGGTCGTGTACCACTTCTGCGTGGTGCACGTTAAAGACCCCAGGCTAGCGGTTGTACTGCGCTGGCTAAATTGCTCATCTACAGCGTGTGACTCGTCGCTGCTTTAATGGCTCACCAACTACACGCTGTATAAATATCTCCACAACCCACCAAAAGAAAAATCATACCGTAGCCCGTAGCCTGCAATGTATAAGCATACAAAGCGTATAAAACAATAATCAGCAATTTATAATTATCGAGATTCACCCCAGTGAGCACTATGAATCAAACCCCGAATGTGCTATCTGAAATCCGACATTTTTGAACGGAGCCACTTGGGAAGGGGAAACGGAAGCCCAAGCCGCTGGACTAAGATGACTCAGGGACGCCTGCTGTAGTAGTCGAATGTTTGCGCGCGCTGCTGGACTCTGAATGACGAAGGGTAGCTGCTTTTCACGCATTCTTATGACATCAGGGAACCTGAATACATTTAAACGTCTCGAAGTCATTCTGATAAATCCAGGGAGTGCAGTGTGTCGTGCGTGGAAAGCGTCCGAAACCGTTCGAAGCATTCCGTAAACAAGCGCAACAAATCATTACGCACGCACAATGCCTGCACAACACATTTTGCGCTTCGGGGGTTATCAAAACGATCAATACAAAAAAATTTTTTCAGGGAAGATGAAAGTTGACAGAATAGATCCACTTCGCGCGCTGGTGAAATAAGATGCGATCATCTCATTATCAGTAGGCCCTCGATCCGCCAGCGAACGAAAAATTCTTCTAGTAAAATAAAAATTCTTCTCACCGGTGTCAATCATTGACACCGGTAAATTTCGACGCGTACTATTTCGCGAACTGTCGACAGAAACACTTAATAGAAGAATATATAACCGCAGGGACCACATATAAACAAACAAACAAAAATAACATGGCAGTGTGTTGCTGTCGGTACCGGTTTCACTGCTGGGAACAGGGTTGAATCCGAGCTCCGAGCTACTCCTGCGGGCGAATCACGGGAAAACACACACCGAACGAAGCTGGGCGCGAGCAGCATTAAAGTACAAAAGCATTGCTCCGGAGCACGGTGTTTCGGGGTCCGGAGGCCGATCGAGAGATATGGCTGCAAAAAGTTATATACAGGCAAGGCGGGGAGTGGGGAGGCTGTGTCTCTCTATGCGACAGGTCATTACGCAACGTAATATCCACGCCGCCATTGGTGGTATTGCCGATCTGCTGCCGATGATAGTGAGCTTAATAGAAAGTGTCTGAAGGCTTCACTGCTTGCAAGGTGGAGCCACGTGCCCCCTTTGTGTGCCGCACGTTCCCAATAGACTTTTTCCGGAAGCCTACCTTCTGTTGGATGCTGCGCAAGTCCTGTACTATGGTCCAAACAAAAGACATTGCTAAAGTTGGAATGTATGTATGCAAATGTATTTTGTTTGATCATAAATCAGAGCGTACTCGATGTCAGCAGACTGACTGACATACAGAATAAACACATAAGGACGGGAGGTGCCCTGAGCGCTGAATGAAATGTTGCGGCGAAAATATACGTACACAAAGACATCGGATGGCATTTCGTTGCGTTTTTGGCGCTGCTTAGTTGGCCATTACTGTTCGTAAGGATAAGAAAAAAAATCTTTAATAAAAATAAACGGCCCTAACTTTAGCGACAAATATAAAGGAATTTCAAGAAATAAAGTACATATTTTCATCCAAACCAGATTTTTTTTTTGCATTAATTTTTTACTTGGGAGTTGATTTAGGATTTTTTATTATGTTTCTTTCTCATTTATATTTACTCATTTATTTTCGGACTCTCCAGACAGCAACAGATCCCCAATGTGGCCCCTTAGCCAAAACCTATGGAGACCCCTGCTGTAGGCTGATGTAAAGATCGACATGTTGTAGCTTGGGTGGGCGACCTCGTTCCGTTTCTTCTTCCCAGTTAATTGTTTGCTGAATATTTAAGAGCTGTATGTGTCCTTGTTGTTCCAATGTCGCTAGAAAAAAATAATAGTATTGTTCGTCAGCATCTTAACGCAAAACGCGAACGGGAAGGTGGTTCAAGCCACTCACCCGCATCCACGCACAAGTCGCACCCAGCCCCAGGCCGCGCGGCGCTCCACCTCGTATGGCTTCGAAGAGAAGCCATACGAGGTGTGCCTCAGCCGACCGCGCAGTAACTGTTGTGCCTTTTTTTCGGTGCGGAATAGCCATCTCAGAAACTACAGCGCTAACCCGCTACTACCACTGCCGCTGCAGCGCACAACCAACACAGCGACTACATGAGCTTCCCGATTGAACCGACCCGTTTGCCGCTACGGACGCCTTGATCGGGGCTTGTGTTACGCGTGACAATATTCAAGAATATTTATAAACCAAGAAATGCAGGAAGATTCGCCAGTGAAAGTGATTTAGGCAGCGTACTGCTGCGATTTCTCTCATTCGTAACTGAATGCTTTGGTCGAAACTGCATGCTCTGCTGGCTCCGCAGTCTAAAACGTTACCACGACGCGGCATATTGTTATGATATTGAAATTTTAAGTGAATGAAAAACGTGTCCCGATAAGTCTACTACCAAAGAACAGCGTTTGACCGGAAGTTCGCTCGAAGCGCCACTAGCGCCACCGCTACTGTAGCCAACATACCGTATGGGTAATGTGGTTCTCTATGGTTTCACTATATACAGTGATGTGATTGGCCTAAGGCATTTCGGAGCAGCCTTTGGAGCAGCCAAAAAACAGTAATCTTGAGCAGGAAATGTGACCCTTGGAGCACCCAAAACAGTGTTTTCGAGCAGCAAAAGTGGCATTTGGGGTAGCGAAGACAGTGTTTCGGAACACAGTGGTTTTCGAAACAGATATTCTTAGAAAAAAAAGATATTTGTTTTAAGTGCTGCACAAACGAAGGCCACTTTGTGTTTTGTTGTGTTCTGATGTGACGTCTTGTGACGGAACTCGCTGTTTGTGTTTTTAGTGCTAAGACATCCCACAAGTGTACAGTGCTATAGACATTGCCGAACAGTTCCGAAAAATCGCTACCCACCGTTTTACTGGTTGCCGACGTGCCAGCTCTCCGTCAAAAGTAAGCAAACGTAAAACAATGGATTGCAAGCGTCCTGGCTGGTGCCTCTGTCGTGCAATCATGTTCGCATGCACGTGAGGCCAACTTCGAAAGGCTTGCAGTTGCGCGTGCTTTGCCGCAGGAGCGAAGACCACGGCTGTTCGATCGAAACCGAAATTGTGCCACTCCGCTGCGTCGCCGACTGATTTCTAAAATTGTACGCAAAATGTAAATGTCGAGCATACGACAAAAAACAGTTCAGCGGCGCGGGCTCGCCCAACCGGCAAACAAAATACAAGCTAAAAATAAATTACCTGAGTGCATTGATGCAAGACATCGTCAGCCAGGGTCAAAAACTTCTTAGAGCACTTTGTGCAACGACTGAGCTCAGGACAAACAAGCGCGCTGGGCGGGTTCAGCATGCAGCCGTTGCCTTCTTTGGTGTAGCTCACTTCTCACCCCAACTTTCTTTCGCGGAAGTTTTTTCACGTACCTGGATTCCTATCGAAAGAAAGCCCACCGAAAGAAACCTAGGTAATCAATACTTCGACACAGGAGTCTTTGAGTTCGAGAGGGATTTTCTAGTAGCCTATGATTTAAATATTAACAGGAATGTTGATGAACATTCGACGGTACTTAGTTTCGTTTTAGAAAGCGCTATATCTGAAGCGACTTGGGGATGGCAACACCCGACGTCGCGCGACCACGGTGACTGGAAGGCAGGGACCAAACATAGTTTTCCCACGGCCGTTACTTTCGGGAGTGAGGGCTTCAGCTCACAAAATAACTCCCACCGCACAATAACGTGGTTTCGTTTCACAACGTGACGGCATGGCTGGTACCCGGTACGCTAACGTCGGAGCGTCCACACACGCCCGCGTATATCGTTCAAAATATTCTAAAAAAAGACATGAGACGATACCCACGAGACGACGAGGGCGCGAAACGCGAGACGGCGGTAGAATGTTGCAAGACCGGATGGACGATTGATGCAGGGTACTTTGTGTCGGGCGGCCGCTTGCGCCACATAACACACGTGCGTACTCAATTACGGTACTCATTTTAGTTTCGGTTCTGAAAGGCAGCCAAAATTGTTTCTGTTTTTTTTGCGGAGGCTTGTTGCAGATTACCCATGTTTTGGCAAAATGTAGCAGGATGTAGCAGGGTTAGCCACTTGGCGTAGTTTTTGGCAATTGGCGCAGCAATCACATCCCTGTATAGAACCGTATGGGTAGATACAGTTCATACCAGCCACACGGTGGAATTCTTTGCAGTCATATGAACGTATACGGTTGAGTATGGTACTGTTATGAACGACCATATGAATGAATATAGCCCTGTGTGGGCCAGCCATATCCAACCATACGGAACCATATCTGAATGGTATGGCTCGGTATGTTTCAGCCATATCCAACTATACGGAACCATGTGTGCATGGTATAGCTCGGTATGGCTTAGCCATATCCCACTATACGGAACCATATGTGTATGGTATGAGCCGGTATGGTTCAGCCATATAGAACCATATAAATTCATACTATGCCATATGGTTTGCCATATGGAATCACATAAACACATACTACGACATTCGGTTTGCCATATGGGCTAATATAGTGTTTTTTAGTAGATATAAAACATAAGAACAAACACCGTTTACGCTCAGACCTAGTCAACATTTCTTTCTGCGTAATCAACGACTTTGGTGTACAAGGCCTTCCGGAAGTATCAGTATTGTCATGAATGACTAAATGACGACACGAAGAATAACTGAGGAAACTGAAACGCTTATTGGGAAGAACTTGTGCCAAAAATAAATTAGACAAACTTTAGCGTCGCCGGCTTCGATGGCGGCCAACAGCAGGATCGAGCGCTGGGGCAAGGCTGAGTTTGGTTCGCCACGCGAAGCGCCTTATGTACACGAGTGGGCTTCTGAAATGATCGGCGTAGAAGGTTCGACGCATAGAACATTCGGACGTAGAACAAACAACAATGTTCTTGAATTCACCTGAACGCGACATTTATAGAAATAACAAAAGGACGCGTTCGCTCCCAGGCATCAAACATCGAGCCCTTTGTGTAGGAGCCAAGGCGTCGATAACCTTTCGGCCACATGCGCACTTGCTTGCAGACGCGCGTGATATTACTCCCCTTTTTAAAAAGGCAATATTAAAGACTAAATAAAAAGAAGCTTCTGCCGATCTTCCCGCTGAAAGGATAAAGTGCTACAACGCTGTATTGTGTTTTGGGCATCTGTTGAACACCTGTAACGAGTGGAGGCGAAAATAGATGATTGGCATTTATGAGCGCCATCTCTGTTAACCCGATACGCCCCAGCAACAAACACGCACGGCGTAGGCTGAGTTCTTGACGATAGTTACAAATCTAACTGCCTACGGAACTACTCGTAGTCGCAGGGTATATGTGTGTTTAAGAGGCTGATATGAACCTTGACACAGTACATGCGCTTGTTGCTTTATTTATATCATTAAGTACAAATAGTGGCACGTTAACATTGAAAAATCATGATTTGTACTGTTTTTTATGCCCAAACATTTTATTAGATGCGTAATTGCTAACAATTACATCAAGCATTTGATATTTCAGCTAGGTGCACTGATGGCTTAAGTCAAATATACTTTTGTGATGTGCATTGACATATTTTAACCTCACGGAGAGTGCCTCGACACCAGAAACCTACGAAGAGTGGCAGATAAAGAATTAGCCAGATTTTACATTCACGAATTCTATCGTATTTTATACATACTATTTCTCTCCTCCAAGGCAGTGCCCTAGGGCAGCTACATATTGATGGAGGCGTTGTTTCAACTCTTCCTAACAGTGTTGGAAGGGTTCAGTTCGCATTTGCTTGAGCTCGTCGGTTGCGCTGTTCTGGTTGCCATTCAAAGCACACAAATATATTCATTATATTAAGTTTTTGTGCCTGGGGAATAACCAAGAATGTAAGGAACACTGAGATCAGGCAAAAAGGATGGCCGCGGAATGACAGGAATGCGGACAAAACGGATTGATGGAGAATGCAATGTGACAGGGGGCGTTGTCGTGGTGTAGCATCCGGGTGCGTGCAAGATATGGTAAAACACGTGCCACCCTCTTCGTGACCTCTTCAAGGACTTCCGGATAAAATCTTTGGTTGAAAGTTTGTCCTGGAGGCACACAGTTCTTGTTCACGTTCCCCCAATTGAAAAAAAAAAAAAACGCCAGCGACACTTGCGCTTTTTTTATTTTAATTTGTTCATTTTCGCCTTTTTGTGATGAGGACAGGTTGTTTCAAGTTACCCCCGACTTTGGAATTTTGTCTCGTGGTTGTACTTAGAAATCCATGATGCACTACTTTTGAACACGAAATTGAAGTATGCTGGCTCCATCTTAAGGTGTTTCAGGTAATGAAGATAGACATCCTTCGTCCCGTCTTCTGCTTGGTTCCTAGGTTTTTGGATCCCATCTTGTGGCGCTCTTTTCTCAAGCCTAAATCGTGAATTACAATTTATTGAATGGTAAATCGATTCAAATTTAACTCGATACTCATCGTCCTCAGTATCAATCGACAGTCTGAATTCACAAGAGTGCTCACCATGGCCAGCTTTCAGGGACATGCCGGCCTAGTTCGTGACTTTCACGCCACGTGGCGTATCAACCTTGAACGGACTCCGAAACGCCGGTGCGTCGGTCCACCGCTATCTTGATCTCCTCTATTATAGCTCGTTCACCCTCACACCCTTTCATCTTTTTACCCAGCGACCGCATTTTGGAAGAAAACGCTTCATCACGCGTCACAGGCGTAGAAGCCTATCGGTCGGAGAAAAGCGAGGTTTGGGGGGAAGTGTTACCTACTATTGTAGAGTCAGTGCTGTTCTCACCTCAGCTGGTACTATACGCGAACCCACACTAGATTATTCTAGCGAAGAAGTGTCGGACGCTCGACCACGTGACGACGTGCCCACCAATCGCGGCACGAGGGCGCGTTGTCTCGTGGTACTTTTATATTTCGCGTGCGTTCTTTTTAGGCCGGAAAAAAATAAGCAAGCAAAGCCTACCTAGGAACCCTAAGCCTATTACGCTTCACACATCAGTCGTGTGTCTCAAGGCCGTCCACAAGTTGCAAATATATTTCGTATCGCCTTATGCGCGCGCGAAGTCAAAGCTAGAAGTGCGAGCCCAGCGCTCTGAGTGTTCCTGTTTCGCACGTGTGCCTGTGGATTGCAAGCACTATTCAAGGCAGCCTGCTTGTACTTGTAACCTTTGGCTTCGCTCGCAGATAACGTGAAACGAAGTATAGATGTTTTTCGAAATTATCCAAGCCGAAGCAGCTTGCTACAGTGTAATTTGACGCGACGTGCACCAGTGCGTTCTGACATGCAAACACTGATGGACGCGCGGGCAACGTGCCATTGGCTTAAAACTTTTGGTTTCAAAATTACCGCTCCAGACGGCAGCATGCAGAGCGCGTGTACCTACAAACACAACATGCTTCTTGATGAATGGGTAATTTTTCGAAATGTCTGTTATCTCCTTGACCTTTCAATCAATATTAGAAAAATAGCTTACGTGTGTTCAGCATCACGGTTGATGTTATATTGCTGAACCCATTTGATATGTTCTCCCGCTGTGACGACAAACTTGAGAATAGAAGTCCGTCCTAGACGCATGATTGATATCAGTGCTTCTGGCAAGATGCTCACAAAAAATATCCATCGTCAACTGCCTACTAAGAATTCACTTTAGTGCCCCTTTAATCTGTGTTGGCGCTGGCTGTAAGTAACACTATTCAAAATGGTTTTTAAGAAAATTCGTCAATTCTCTTTGTTTTACTAGTGGAACTTCCACGCACATGATTTAAAACACCATTTTGAATATATTGAGAAATTTGACGAAGAGGGTTGTCAAGACGCACAGAACATCGTGGAATGGATGTCGAGAGTGTCAAACTGCCCTTTATATCATGTATAAGCATGTCGATGCACAGTGTAAAATTTGAATAGTTCAGTGGAAAAACTGAACGCCTGGCGGTCCGATTTGTAATGAGGGTCTATCATGCGAACACGGCTACGAATCGTTATTCGCACCTCAGACCAGGTACAAGACTGACACGCCGCTCTAGAAAGCCCAGCACAGCGTAAGAAGACTAGTTCACAAACACACGCCCCGTTGGGGCCTGGGACCTTGCTAGTCTGCAGATAACTCATTTCACCAAAACAAAAAAACTAATCTTTATCTTTTTCTTTTTAAAGCATGTAGAATGTCGCGTTCTGCTTAAGGTTGCACGGCGATGACGCAAAAAAGAAAAACTTGGAGGACGCTTAAGCTTCGCCTTTAAGAGTGGAACGCGATTGCGTTATCGGGCCCCGTTCGCATCGCCTTCTCATTCGCTTCTCATGATCTTGAGTCACACAACGACCTAGTTCTCATGACACAACACTCTTCGTTCCCAAGCCGTGCACGCTGCCTTACGTGGCGTAGTGAGTAGCGTGCTGGCGCGCGACCGAAAGGACGTGGGTTCAAATCCCACCTAAAATTCTTCAAAATTTTTCTTCGTAGAAAATGAATTACTTCATACAGTGAAATCATTTGAGACATGTGGCGATCTTTAATTCGCGTTACATGTAATCTTTTTATCACTTTCATTCCACGCGTGACGTCACTTTTCACGTGAGCGTTGTGGGCTGTTTGAAATTTCCACGCGAGGTCATGTGGCTGTGACGTCATCACCCTGTCGACCAATCCCGGGTTTTCGCGTCACGCCACCGACGTCAGCTTTTCTGCGACACAAGCTCATTAACGCTATCGCGTTAAAACACACTGGGAGCTGATTCTATTCAGATGAAGACGCGCCGAAAGACGACAAGGCAATATTCCGAGGCAAGGAAGTGTTCTTTTAGGCCGTCGCAGCCCTTTTGCAATAAAGCAAAACAAACTGAGTAAGGGCATACATTTATCATATCCCCGCACGGTGGTGCCGGGTATCAGTTTGTTCACTCCGCTGGTTGCGTGATAGGAAAACAACACCCAGTCGTCAGTTGATTGTGAGCGCGCATAAATGTCTACGACATTTTACCTACACTCGGGTTCACCCCTAAGCTGAGAATACGATGTAAACTACATTTTCTTCGGACGAATCAATCGACTGCCTGTTATCGCTTCACCCAGAGTGTGATCACGTGTGGCAAGAACAACAGGTGACTGGTCCAGCAAGTAGGTAGCTTCCACCACACTGTCAGCTTAGGAGTGTTGTCGAGGAAAAACCAATAAATGTGCCTTGAAACATCAAGGCCGGCTTGCTCGAACCAGCGTCTGAGATGAGACCGTTTGAAGGAAAGAAACCCTGCCAAACATGTGGGCGCGTGAGCATTTGAGACGCGACTTCACGCGCCACTCCGCTCATGAGCTAGCTTTGGCAGTGCTTTCTTTCAGACAGTCTCATCTCAGACAATGGTTCGAGCTAGGGTGCCTTAGTTCGAGCAAGCCGGCCCTGTTTTAAGGAACCTTATTCTTTTGTGTTTACATGCCAAACCAACGCAGAGCATCTATACTTCGTTTCACCTTCTGTCCGAGCGCAGCGGACGCTACGAGCCATCCCAGCCAATCCAGCGCCGGGAGAGTATCACGTGACCTTGTGGTTGGGCGGAGCGACACGCGGAGCTCGAGATCACGTGATACTCCCCCGGCGCTGGATTGGCTGGGACGGCGCGTAGCATCCACTGCGCTCGGACTGAATGTGAAACTAAGTATAGTACACCACAGCGAGGTATTGATGATTTATTCAGAAAACCTAGGGGTATTTTGACGTGCAACCAAGATGTCGGGGAGACAAGATCGAACAGCCACGCTGCTTCATGCGTGGGGGCAACAAACAAAAGTTGCTTGTTTATTATTGGTCCGAGAAGCCGAAGGCGATTATTCACGATGCGCGAAGCGTAGGAAATAAATTTATGTCCAAGTTCTTGCGTGACCAAAATAGGGGTTGGAGCGACGAGCTCGTGCCCACACAGTGGAATGTGGTTTTAATTTTTTTGTTGTTTGTACCGCAACCATTGTTCTTATCCTGCGTAAAATTGAAAAGGACAATCGTGGTGACGCAACAGTCGCCATGGAAAACGAGGGACGCATCTACAAGCAAGCCGATCTCCACGAACCAAGGCGAAGACCAGAGGAAGGAGCGGCAATACAGTAGCGAGGATCGCATAAAGGAGCTTCATTAAGTCAAAAATGACACTGACGTCCCTTAAACCGACGCGTACCCAAACGAGCCTGAACGTGCATCCCATGAGAGTCGGGACCATCCTACCCGCGGTCAAACGAGGAGAGGAGAAACACACAAGGCGAGCATCCCGAAGACGGCAAAGCGGCTGGCCATATTACAGGTGGCCAGGGAAGCCACAAAGTCACCAGCGACCCAAATCACTCATGTGCACCGATTCGCCAGAAGCCTTCAGAAAATGCACACTTTTCTATTGGCAGGGCGGCTTCACACTTCAAATTCGAAGCTTCGTGAAATAACCGAGTCGTCATAGACTGGATCTCGGGTGACGAAGGCAATCCGGGAAACAAAAGGTTGAACAACACCGCGATTGCGCAGCAGTACGGATGTACCCACTCACTCGCGGTTCCTCGAACCGCGAGAAGATAGGCCCGGCATAGCACGGTCTCAGACGAGGCATATAGAGATGATCTGTTAGCCTGCAAACTCAGGCTAATCTCCCTCCTCCCACCAGATTCTCACCCAATTTCACCGGGCTAGAGCCGGTGGGAACAGGTGATTCTCAGGCGGCATCAGACCAAGACGGCTATCACCCATAATCACTCCTTTCTGGCAGACAAGGTTTTGCAGACCTACAGACCCAGACGAACTATGAATCGCCCCCAACATTGAACACTGTAGGGCCCTGGCGGTATGTTCGCACGTCATAAGGGACTGGGCTGGGGTCTCGCGATATCGCGAAGCGTGGCATAAGCTCTCCCGAAGAGGAAACGAGGCCCACATCATACGAAGGATGGGCCCTCCCGAATATGGGAAACTCTCATAGAAAACACATAGTGGAATCTATTAGAGTTTCTCCGTCTATGAGGGCTGGCGAAGCATATGTGGCTACCTTTTTCCCTCCCCCTTCCTTCCCTTTCACCCCAGATGGCGTTAACCAAGAAAAAATGACATGAATCGTTTTCTGAGAAGCGATACATACATATTGTACTACTACTACTACAGGGAAACAGTAAATGCATTTTTTACTACGACTTATCTCAAAACAAACACAGATGGACAACAAACTCGAGAAAGCGCCCCATCTAGGTCGTTCTCCTTTCCATTAGATCTTATGTATCCCATCCAGCGTACTATGTTACATGCACGACTGTATTCATTCTTGCTTAATCTGTGCCTGTATTACTGCCAGCATGAAAGTATATGTAAAAATTCTATGCCTGTCTTTTTAGGTGTTGCTACTCCGCAAATTTTAATATTGTACCACAAATACTGGAACCGCGTGCGACAACACAACGTAAAAGAATATACATATTTATGATAATGCGTTGAGCAAACATAGATAACCTCGAAAAAAGTGAAAGCCGTTTACAAATCCCTGTAACGCCGAATTGGAGCGCAGCTCTTGAGGAGGAGTAGGGAAGGGTACTGAGGGGGATCACATCACCTGCGGGTAGTCACGTGATCTCGGGGGAGGGGGGTCACGTTACCTCGGGAGGGGGGGAAAGGTCACGTTCGGCGGTCATGTGACCCCCCCCCCCTCCCCCCCCCGGTTACGCCGACGCCGAGGCCGACGCCGTTCAGGCTGGAAACGTGCCCCTAAGAGCTGCGCTCTAAAACATATCTCGAAAAAAGGGCGCATGCCTAACCAATCTTCATTTGACATGTAACTACTGGAAGTAGCTATTTCTTTGGAATAGAAGATCAATACAGAGTTGTAAATTAGGCTTTTATTCTTTAAAATTCAAGATACTTCACAATATAAATATCAAAGCAGTAGTAAAGTAACTACGCTGTAATCGCGAGCAATATAATGAAACTAAGCGAGTAGCATTTTAGACAAAACCCCGAGACTGGGGAAAAAATGAGGGACGATACAAACACAGCGAGTACGTGGGTTTAAAGGCGCCTATCGTGTCTAAACAGAAAAAACTCACAGCCGCAATAAGATTATGTCTATGCGAACGGCATTCCAGCGGCTGATCTATTTTTTTCAGCCAGCTCTCCACCCGGATTCCCTACTATGACTCAGTCAACGACAATTTCAAAGCTAATTGGGGAGGCATTAATCAAAATGCTAGTGAAATAGTTAAACCGATGGAGGTTGTCTCTATTGTGGAGTGTACTGAGTGCGAATGCGCCAGCGTAATTTATGGATTAGGCATTTTCTCAAACATGACACAAAGAAGAAAAAACAAAAAACGTCAGAATTGTCAATTTCTGTCAATGGGAATACAAACTGCTCGAACTCTTCGTTCTAGGGAAAGTAATATTTTTAGCATAGCTCATGGGCACAAACTGGTTATGCCATCATACCGCTTCATAAAAATTCACTGAAGTCCGGATCCTGTCCCGCGACCTTGTCTCCGAACGCACAAGCATTGAAGACCCGATTGTATTAGCCGCGATCGCTCCAGCCTTTTGTGCCGGAAAGCTGCCAGCGTAATCTAAACTCATCGTCGATAACAACGCCGACTCAGCAAAGATTGGTCAAGAGGGAAGCGACAAGAAATTAACGGCCATCAAGAATATCGCGCATG
Organism: Ixodes scapularis; assembly: GCF_016920785.2. Lineage (NCBI taxonomy): Eukaryota > Metazoa > Arthropoda > Arachnida > Ixodida > Ixodidae > Ixodes > Ixodes scapularis. The sequence goes on from NW_024609945.1 coordinate 62,336, forward strand.
CGCTATCAGTTCCATAATTCAGCTGTTATATAACTGTACTCCGTCTCACTAAACCCGCGCAATACAGCCGAAGTTACAGCCGTCATAAGGGAATCAGAAGATCGAACATCGTCTGCTTTTTGCTCATGTGAGTGGACACCGCCAACGCGGATTCATGCGCCGCAGAGTGATACTGCAGAGTGCCGTTTGATTTTCTGGTTGGCATACGAGGCTGTAGCTTTGGCGTCACTGCACGGTTTTAGTGATACAGAGTATACACCTTTCCATCGCTTATCACCCGGGCGAAAAATGCCGAGTCACTGGGCTATGGACGCAGGCGCAGCGTACGATATTTCGCAAAGGGAGCTATTGCGCGTGCTCAGGAGGCGTTCCACAGCCCAGCAAAGAAAAACGGCAGCTCGCAGACGGCGTTTATTGGAAAGGTCTATAGATAGCGCGTCGAGCAAACACCACCTAGGCTGTAATCAAACCCTATTAACTGTCCCCTCTTTGTTAATGGTAGTCACCACACTCAGACGTTATCAACTTAGCGACTGAGCCCGACCCTGACGTCCGCGCAGTGACTGAGCACGAGTCCTAACCTAGCCATGCACAACGCTGAGCACTCCTGTTCAATCTGTGCGTTAGCCCGGTTGTAGTATGATGGTGTCAAAATTCAAATGTGCGAGCCATGGTGTTTCCATGCGCGTAGCATCCATTAAGGCTGCGGTGCCACCGCGGCCATCTTGAAAGACAAGAGAACAGTTTTTAATTTATTAAAAGCAACGTATAAACAATGAATCAAAAGTTGCTACGCAAACATCTTTCTACTGTTCTTGGGCATTTGAGAAAGCAATGTAATAGTCATAGCTAGATTATTTAATTAGATAATTAGCGACAAATTATTGCTACGGAGTTCAAAGTTTCCTCCTCTAATATTAACTTTAGGAGGGCGATAATTTTACATCGTGTAGTCAACGCGTCAATAAAGAAGGCTATAGAGAGTGCTTTCGAAATTTTTGAATGAAAGTGTGTTTTAGAAAATAAAACATTTGTACCACGAAACTTTTTATTTTTTAAAACACACATTAAATAAAAAATTTCGAAAACGCTCTATAGCCTTCTTGCGTCTTAGATAAGACTGTCTCAAAGACGCACTGCCAACGCAAGCGCACGAACGGGATGGCACATGGAGTCGAGTCTCAAGTGCTCGCGCATCCTAGGCATCATAGTCTTCCTTTCACGCAGTCATCTAAGGCTTTGCTTCTAGCAAGCCGGCTCAGAAGACGCCATTTATTTATTTATTTCACCCTCAGGGCCGAAGCATTCTAAAGAGGAGGAGCCTTACAAAAACAATATATAAAAATAAAAGCAAGCATATGTTGCATAGCAACTAGGGGCATTATAACTTAGCGCAGACGCCAGCTACAAAAACTAAAATGGGGCCAAAGCATGCACTGACTGCGGAGGGGACGGAGGCTCGGAAGAATCGTCCGGCGGAGGAAGAACGTCTTCGATACGTGGCGAAGCATGGTTTAGAACGCGAATGCATGCTGGCTCGTAAACGCGAAGCGGGACAGCTTCGATACATGGCAGCGGTGAGACAGCAGCGGAACCGGACTGTGCCGTCGGCGGGTGCACACAAGTACCTTGAGAAACACTCCGTGCAGGACTGGTTTGGTTTGGTTTGCAGTTGTGCAATAGACTCTCATTTTGGTCGGGTGTGTCTCCGGTGTTGGAACGCCACAAGTTTACGTTGAGCGAGGCGTATCCCGGTGAAAACATGTCCAACTATGTCGTGTGTTCTACTTGCAAAAGATCGCTAAACCAGAATAGCATTCCGGATCTGTCGCGAAGCAACGGCTTCTGGTATCCGGGCCGCCTTGCGCACCTACCCCAGTTGCACGAGATTAGTGAGCGTTTGGTCTCCCCCGGATCCCATTCATGTGGATCAAACTGATTCACGGCGGACAGTTCGACATTGTGGGGCAGATCGACAACGTGCCCGTGGACGTGAACCAAATGGTGACCATGCAGTCTTCCGCGCAACGTTTCTAACGACGCGTCTATCGGCGTGAGCTTGAAGACGATAAAAATTTAAAGTCTGTTTACAAGCAGGGCGTGGTGCGCAAGGCGGGACTGAAGCTCTGGTCCGACGTTTTGTGCCGCAGCTGTGCAGACGCACTCGCGAGGCCCGAATGCGTCTTACTGCATCTTATATGTAGCATACAGTTCGTAAAGACAAACGAACAGTGTTGGTGTTTCCAATATATGTTTATAACACTTCACTATATAGTGTCGTGTTGCACCAAGCGCTGAACGACTTAAAAATTTGGCGTCACAATCACCGTCCAAGCAGCGACAACCAGCGTACACATCATAGAAAGCTTCGCTTTAAGACCGATTTTCACATGGCATGGGATCCGCATGATCTTTTTTTCAAATTGTCGTTTACTTTGTGGGAGCTTTTAGTAGCTTGCTGCCTCGATATGAAGCACATCAGGATGGGGCCGTTTCTACCATGTAACGCGGGCTATCCGGCAATTCATTTTGCAAGTTATCTGCTCGCAAAAGAGTACAGCTACTACGCCTTCTGAGTTTCTGGAACTGATTGCCTTATCGACAAGAAGAAAAACCCTTCCTTCATGCCCTTACATATCACATCCAATCGGACCAATAGCTTTCACTGGTCATACCACGACGGCTCCACCTACAACTGCATTATCTGCTCTGGTTTCCTTGCACGACTATTTGAGAAAACTCACGCCAGCATCCTGTGCGGCGTAGGCCTAGGCCAGAACTCTGAAAGTGGCCTAACACTCAAGTAGTCTTTCTGGCGTCGGGAGTGACCAGCGGTTAAGTGAACACTTTCTCTGCCCCGACGAGTCCCTTTGCCTCTGCAAATTATCAGCGTTCCGCACAGCAGTGTCACCACTTGATGTCTTATTATCCAATCGAAAGAATCATCGCTGAAACGGTAAGTGCCAATTACGACATTTTTAAGTGTTTACGGAAAGTCAGTATGTCATTCACATGGAAACGAAATTCGTCTTTAATTTGAAACGTACCGTATTTGTTTATAGATCGTATGGGCTTAATCTAGCTGTATTCTTAGCTATAATATATCAAGGTAGATGTTCTTGTCTGCGTATCTGCCTTATTTATATGAAATCTGCAATAAATACGCTTAGGCTCCAACAATGAATATGGTATATTTTCGCTAAGCTGAACTCGCTTAAGCAGAATTGTCGGGTATGCCGAACAAAATTGAAACGTTTGGTTGGTTTCCCATAGACGCAGTGTTGTAAAAAATTGTCTTAACAAGAATGGCTTCGAGCGTGCACTACGGTTAACCCGAACCCGAACTTTGCATCGCCGCTATTAGCCAGCGCGAAATGGAGAAGCAAAGAGCGACGGCAAGCGAAGGCCGCCAAAGGACGGAGAGAGGAAAAGCGCGCAAACAAACATTTTGCGTGAAGCAAAAAAAAAAAAAAAATGCTGGCGTCTGTGGCGGAGGGTGGTGCGATGCGAGTAGGCTAAAAACGCCGGCTACGGTTCTTGAGGCAAGAGTCGCCAGTTACCGCCCGCTCGCGTGCCTCTCTCCCACACGACCAATCTCCCGCTCCCGTTGTATCTTTTCTGTCATGCTGCCGTCTCGATATCGACCAATGAGCAAATATGGGCAGGCAACTCGACTTGTGTTCCAAAAATTACTCTTTTTTAAGAACTTGAAGGTTCCGAGGAGTTTCTGAGAAATATGGGAAATACGTCGTGATTCTTGACGTCAAACCGATTTGCCCACCGGAGACTATCAGATTATAGAATTTATCTGTTTCCCAGCAAGAGGCATATGAAACATATCGGTAACATTTTTATGGCGAACTAGACAAGCTTTGTAAGTGTTTGTTTTTATCTTAAGTCTGTGTTATGCTTCATGCTGTGTTTCTTTTCTAAAGGCAATTTAGAATACCCGGCATATTTTGAAGACTTCCTTTAAGTTGAACTTCTGATAGGCCGAACAAATTTGCATGGTCCATTCGTGTTCGTCCCAAATGGAGTTTACTGTAAAAAGTACAAAATGGTCGACTAGACTTTTTAAAATATTTTTTGTACTTTCCACTTGTCATAATAGCATTCAGCATACATTTATTAGTGTTACCGGTATGACGCCACAGGCGGTTAGCGCTTGCGTTCCGGTATGCGACCGTTACGCCGTTCGCTATTTTTATATTAAGCCTTTGTTAATTTTTATGCATCTGTATGCCCTGTAGATGGCTACATGATCAGCATAATTGTGATTCTATACTTTCTGATATTTTGTTTTGCATTCTAACCGCTGAAAATCGCTTGTTTGTATGTGACTCAGCGAGGGAACAGATCAGGTTGTGAAGTTGTCGTGTCCACGGACATCCACTTACACAGCAGTGCAGTGGGAGAATACAGCAATAATGCAAGCATGAAAAGACAAATTTATGCGCTCATAAAAGGGGTTTTCTGACTCAAAGCAGCACATTACATGTGCAGTATAGCATCCGTCGCTGTTGTGTCATTAAACCCGCAAACTACATTCTAGCCTCAAGCTGAAAAGCTAACGCCAACCAGCTGTGAAGATGTTTTTTTTAGGTAAATTTGAAAACCGAAAACCTAATTGTGTTACAATTTGCGCGCTTACACACAATCAGTGTAAGCAACCGTTCGCGTGCTTACTGTGTTCAATGTATTATATAAATCATGTTCCTACTGTGTTTGCAGCGCAAGGGAATACTGGTTAAATGGAAAGGATATCCAAAGTGGGAATGCACGTTCGAGCTTCGGCGCCACCTGAATGCGGCCTGTCTTAAGGAACTCGAGCAGCCAAGGAAGCCATCCCCGGAGCGCCTTCAAGACGCCGCAAACAAGCTACTGTCTGAAGTGCAAAAAAAGCTAGCAAACTGCCGTAAGAGCAATGGCCTCATAAGGGTAGAGTTTGACCTCGATATATATCGTTGGGTTTTTCAAAACCAAAAAAAGCTAGCCAATGACTGGATTTTATGCGAGAGAAAGGACTTTGACAGGCTCGACCTGCCAGAAGGGTGGGACAGCATAGAGGATAAGTTTGGTGAAGCTGACATCTCGAACATTCGGCGCGGAAGCTTGGAGCGTCGGGCGTGCGGGGTGAGAATGAGTTGGAACTTTCCGGAATCAGGAAAGGGAACGAAATGATGGACGCCCGGAGAAAGAGCCTATTCACATGACGTCAGACCGCCTTTTAATGTCGAGTCACTACACACAAGCATGGCCGCCGAAGGCCATAACGGTTTGCCGATAGGCGAGTTTCCTTTGCGTTCTTTTATTTTTCACCAAGCTCACGAATAAAAGTTCCGCTTTATCGCTCGGCGGCCATGTTTGCGGGTAATGACTCAGCAAGTGACTAGACCCAATAGGCGCGAATCTTCTAGAACCGAGTAACCGAGCGCGCGGCAATATAAGGCAAAATCGACTGCAGTGCTTCGACCTTTCAGCCTATATAAAAAGCAGCTGGAGTCCAACACGTTGCACTGCTGGGGCTCCTACGAGGCAGACGAATGCCGACTGTATGTGGAAGTAGAGCAGACGGAAGAAGCTTGAGAGGGATCAGCAGGAAGGCGGGCCTCCGCCAGTTCCAGCACCTCATACCAACGCAAAACGTGTACGAACATGTCGAGAGCGAAAGAAAATAACGCAAAGTCTTGGTCGTGCTGACAGAGCTGAACGGCATAAAATGTGCGCGCGCAAAGATTGGCAAAGATTGACATTTTATGTGTGTATGCAGTTGCAGAGAAACATCGGACCTCCCACGCTAGATAATGATACTACACCTTAAAAGCATAAAGTACCAAATAAAGCATAACATCCCACCACGCAATGCTTGACGGCAACCACGCAAAGCATGACGTCCTACCACGCAAAGCTTACACAACAATGGACGTTTTGCAGAAATATTGGTTCGAGAGCACGTGGCTAGAAGACGAGCGTCCCCTGGCCGCAGGCATGTCCACTGCGTCTTTTAATGTCGAGTCACTACACACTAGCATGACCGCTGAAGGCAAAAGCGGTTATCCTATTGGCGAGTTTGCTTTGCCTTCTTGTATTTTTTACAGAGCTTTTGAATACAAGCGTTGCTTTAGCGTGTGGCGGCCATGTTTGTGGGCGCTGACTCAGCAAGTGAATAGACTATTGTGTCGAGGTGACCTAGATCAAGCTCCCTCTAAACCACTTTTGTTTATCTTTACGATTATCTTTCGCCCTGAGGTAAATACAAAGAAGCCTTCGCCCCTCTCCTCTCGGCCAGCACGAAGAGAGAAAGGGCGACAGATCCATTTACTCTCGAACCCATATTTCTGCCAAACGTCCATTGACACACCATATGTCAACCTTCGCCAATCTTTGCGCATGGATATTCTGTGCCCTTCAGCTTTGTCACCATGACCAAGACTTTGCAATTTTTTCCACAGGTTCGCAGCTGAGCCGTACCTTGGCATAACACTCAGCGGTTTGATCATTTCCATAAACGTAGGCAACTTCAGTGCCACGTACCTCAGCAACCAAGACGTATCTCGCAAAGTTCCCCGGGAATCATATTGAACAGTTACCAGGCTACATGCTTTAAGAATTTTCAGACGTCTGAGGCGTTATCTGTAGGTACCCAGCGGAGGCGCACTTCACCAAAAAATGCGCGGTTCACTGCTTCGGGGAGAGATCTTGTCAAAGGAGCCTACTTCAGCGCTGCGTATCTCGGCAACCAAGACGTATCTCGCAAAGTTCCCCGGGAATCATATTGAACAGTTACCAGGGTACATGTTTTAAGAGCTTTCAAACGTCAGAGGCGTTCTCTGTAGGTTCCCAGCGGAGGCGCACTTCGCCAAAAAATGCGCGGTTCACTGCTTCGGGGAGAGATCTTGTCAAAGGAGCCTACTTCAGCGCTACGTATCTCGGCAACCAAAACGTATCTCGCAAAGTCCCCCGGGAATCATATTGAACAGATACCAGGGTACATGTTTTAAGAATTTTCAGACGTCTGAGGCGTACTCTGTAGGTTCCCAGCGGAGGCGCACTTCACCAAAAAATACGCGGTTCACTGCTTCGGGGAGAGATCTTGTCAAAGGAGCCTACTTCAGCGCTGCGTATCTCGGCAACCAAGACGTATCTCGCCAAGTTCCCCGGGAATCATATTGAACAGTTGCGGGGTACATGTTTTAAGAATTTTCAGACGTCTGAGGCGTTCCCTGTAGGTTGCCAGCAAAGGCGCACATCACCAAAAAGTGCGCCTTTGCTGACGAGTGTAAAGTAGTCTTTCCCGTAGCACTCCTCTTCTTGTTGGAAAGATGCCTTTACGTGGCGGAAGCTACAGGGGTAATTAATTATCTCGCTGGGAACCTGGGATAATTAATATACATGAAAACTGCTTGAATATTTCGATAGCATAAATCTTCTAGAGTATATACCTGCGGGAACTTGTTGAAATATTGAGGGGTTGCTGTATTAACTCACTGAACGTGAAAAATAAAGCGAGATTTCAATGGCAGTCTATGGGGGAAATCACTCTTATTTCCTGGGAACCTAGAGAAAGAGTGACGAAGTGGTGAAAATTTTCCTGAAGTTATCAATCACAATGATCTCAATAATTCCGTGGGAACTTTGCGTGATTTTATTCGGATCGCTAGATTCGACTGTTTTTCAGCGATATTGCACACCTACCAAGAGAGGGCGCAAGTAGATCGTGTCCCAGAATCTTGAGGTTGTGCTCCCGTATTGTCAGGTAATTTTTGAAGTTGAAGGTCTTGCCGCAAAAGGTTCGTCTTCTCTCGATTTTGTCGGCCTTCTAAAAATACCTCGTGATATCTGAGCGCTTGTTCCTTATACAGGGCATGTTATTTATAAAACTCTTGCCACTTTTGATCAGGAACAGTAGCAGATTTACCATGGTTCACTCTAGCTTCGATGGACTTCGCTCAACGTATTACCCACATAGTTTTGTAACTCACCTCAAAATCACAGGTTCACTTAAAGGCAGGTTCACACACTGGCAACTGCTTAGAACGGTGCTATTTAAACCTCTATAAATAATCTCGTACTACGAGAGTACGCAATGGTGCCATCAATCGTATAACATTTAACATTTTCCCATATATTTTTTCACGCACAATTGTTTTGTTTTAAAGAGCTTGTTAGATTGTTGTAAACTACTATTTCTCATAAAGAGTACGTAAATATAATCTCGCCTATGTCGCAAATATTTTGCTCTAGTAAAATGCATTACTAGGGTCTCCTCATAGATGGCGCAAGCTTGCCTTGTGTTTCCTCCTCGTAAAAAACACACAAAAAAAATAAAAATAAAAAAACTTGGTCGTAAGACAGTTTAAGTGTGTGAGCAGACTTTCAGACACTGTCGACAATCACATAGCAGCAATTGCGGCTTAACACTTTTGATGATAATACACTTAATGCAAAGGTGCAAGCGAGCAGGACAAGAATGGCGAAAATAATCCCTGGAGGAGGGGAACAAGGGGGACAAAAGAAAAACACAAACCTCCAAACACAATTAGGTTACTGGTGCGTGACCGAAACAATCCGTCTAGTCCTACTATCGTACCAGGGACCTCTCTATTTCCAGTGGAGCGCTCTACCAACTGAGTTAAGCAGCAGTTTGACGCCAGTAGACCACACGGGTTTTATCAGCTGCCACAAGTCTATCACCAAAAAGGCTCAACGGCCTTCCTTTTAAGGTTATGATGAAAATGAAATTAATGCAAAGGGGAAAGCGAGCTGGACGAGAATGGTGAAAATATTCCCGGCAGAAGAGGAACAAAAGAAATAAAGGACAAACATAAATATTCAATCAGAGCTGGGTGATTGGTGCGCTACAGGAAAAATCCCTATCCGCCGTATCAAGGGAAAATGAGGAAAGTTTTTGGTTCGCGCACAGTGTTGCTTTTCTCATTCCTGCTCTGAAATACCGTGTATGTGATCTGTCCGGCAAATATAAAATTACGTTTTCGCTCAAAGCTGTATTTTACCTACCTTTATAGTTAATTTCTCAGACTTGTAGAGACTCGTCAATTTTTTAATGTTCACAAGGCAGTTGCACAATATGAGAATGTAATTGTGATTATTTCTGACAACCATTTAACTACGGGTATTATAATTAAAACTCGTAGTGCCAATTGCACCAATATGGTATTCGAAGACAGCCTCATTGAGAAGCAGGCGCTTAATTTACTTAAAGCTTAAGGTTTTAATTTTTCCCAGACAGGAAATTACCTCACGAGACTTTTGCGCATGTATTTAGGATCAAGTAAAGAAACCGTCTCGGGAACAATATTTTATACCACGCTCAGACACGCTCCTTGACGTTTAAAGGTGACCTAGCTCGTTTTCTTCAATTGTCGATTGCACGATTCGTTTCTTGCTTTTGCTGGATCGATAGATATTAACGGCTGCACTCTTTATAAAAAATATAGAGTGCGCCATCTAGTCTACAAAAACTAAATCATGGGATTCTTTCTCCTTAGCGGATTCCCCTAAGGATGATAAGCTGAGAAATATGGCCAGGCAGAACAAGAACGTGCCACATGGGGCGCTACGCTCAAAGCTCTGCAGCTATGCAGTAAATTGGAGCCTAATAGACCGCACCTTGTAGATCTGAAGGAGGCAGCTAATACAATATTTTTTTAAAAGCAAACAAAAAGTGTTCTGAATATAACAGAGCGTGTGTTACCGCTAGCAAAAGGCGATTGTAGAAGAATGCACGTCACTGAACTCGTGCGTTGCGAAAGTTCACCGTCTTCCTCTGGAATCATACGACCAGCATAAAAAAGGCCTGCCACACGATTAAAAACAAAACAAGAAAGGCTTATAGCCTTGAAGGTGAGTAATAAAACGACATGGAGCACTCCTTATATCAACAAAATAATGCCTTCGTGCCTCGTTATTCGAACCTCCGTTGTCGTTATATGTTCTGAACATTAAGCTTTATATCACTGGGAGGCAAACAAAATACTCTACAGTATGACCACATGTGGCATGTGCACTGTACTAAACCACTTTCATGCAGAAATAAGATTTGCGGATCGTTTATTAAAAACATACAAAAAACGGAAAAGGTGACAGCCCAGTTGAAGTAGCTAATTCATTTGAAATGTGGCCTATCGTTTTGTATGCTTGTTTTGTGTTTTTTTTATAGCATGCCAATTTTATCGGAAGAAAAGAACGACATACCATCTAATCTATATTCAATTTTGTCATGGTTTTAAGGGTCAATTAATTTTCAAACTCCCGACGCTATCTAGTAAAACATGTCTTGAATAATGTATCAATTGGAACGAACGGTGCTTGTTTCTGGACAGAGAATGACGCTTGTCATTTTGTGCTGTACCCATGTTTGCAGGAACTATGTGCAGTTTACTTGCTAAATTAACTCAGCCTTTTCGTTCGCCATATAGAAAAGCGAAAAAAAGGTATTAAAAAAAAAAGAAAAAAACTTGTGCTTTCTGTAAAGGTGAGACGCCCTTCCTCACACGGCGTGCGATTTGCTAAGGATCGTCTTTCGGCTGTTTACTCCGTATTAGAGTGGTTTCGACGTCAAAAAAAAAGTTGAAGTAAAAAAAGCCTTTTTTTCTAACGATATGTGCTCAGTTGTACTCCCCGAGAGCTTCGATAAAACGCATAGCAATTAATAAAAAGACCGAATGAGGATTTCCAACATTCCGGAGAGGGCACTCTGCAAATTTATAAAAAAAAAATCGTTTTCTTGAAATAATATTTTTCAGTAGACAATGACGTTTTCTTAAAGTAAACGGTGACCACGATGACAGGAAGCTTTACCGGGCATGATACCGAGTGACCGCGGCACTATGTTCTAGACCTGGACGCCGATGCACCGGGTGCGGCAGCCGTCTACACCGACTGGGTCACCTCCTGGGGCCGCTGCCTTCACCGAAGTGAGCGACTGGACCATCAACCTGCCAGGGCTTTATAATCCAGAACATTCAGTTCTGGATGGTAAAGCCAGAACCACCCAAAACGTTCTGCTCTGAAGGGCCACGTATAGAACGTTCAGCACACCAAAAGTCACCTTGGCTTACTGGCCTACCCGTTTCAACCGCTATCGTATCTGCAAGACTCGCACGGGAGCCTCGTAACGTTCAGAAGAGCATGTCGTCCTACCATGCATGTTGATATTATATCATTCCATAATCACCCTTACAAGAAGCTGCACCTGTTCCAATAACTGTCTCCACCAAGTCCAATAACACGCTGTCTGCAGGCCAACCGCTACGGGCTTTAAGACTTTCTGCGAATACCCGACTCTTCTGAAAAAACTAAATGAAATACAATGGCATGACCCAGAAACTGTAACGAGGTGTACGTTGTCTGAGAAGTTGAGCTCCTTGGTGAATGATCACGCATAGCGAATAATATCGACGAAAGAACCACGCCGACGAAACTAGGTTCAGCTTCTGGAAAATATGTTGAGATATTTGTTGACTGTCGAAAGTCAATTTTAAGCATGTTATCCACTTTCCCACCCTATACACGGGATACTGCACTTTCTTACTTTTTACTACGTGATGCTGCTTCTCGGCTTTCAGCTTCTACCCCCCCTGACCAAGGTTCCGATATTTGACTGCGGGGTATTTATATCGATTGTTTTGAATGGAAAGAAAGACAACTGCCATCGGTAAATTGTTAAAGATACCATATCATAAACTAGTCTAAATAAAAGTTAAAAAAAAAAAATAGAAGCGAAAGGTTCAACTGTAGTTCGACCTCTCAATAAAACTTGATATGCAGAATTGGATTTTATGTGAAGCGCAGCCGACGTTAAAGGCCAGTGTCCGTCTACCTGTCACGGACGGCAGCGTCTTTTCGAAACGTCGCCTCGTCGCGCTTGTATTTCTTGCGTGGACCCCGAGAATGCACGGTTTGAGCAGAGGGAGCGTCGTAAAGGCGGTGACTCATATCGCGTCGCTAACACGCGACCCGTGCGTACATGTTATGCCACCTCGCAGCCAACTCGCAAAACCACCTCGGAAATTGACATCACGTTTATAACGGTCGCGTGACGTGGACACGTCTTGTGATATCACTTTCTTCGTTAAATTTAGCGCGAAAATTGATATTACGGCTTCAGGTCACTTGATGTGGTCACGTGACACCAATTTCCGGCTAAACTCATTGGGTAAATTAACATTCTTGTCCTTCGTGATGGTTCTTTGTGATGATCCTTCGTGACATTTTATTGCGGCGGTTTTCACGTAAAACTTGGCCAATAACAGGTTACGTTAAAAAAAAAAAAAACTAAAAGAAAACTGAAATGACATTAAGCCGGGACATTAGCCTCTGCCAACCGACCTTTGTTCCTATTAGAAGCGCGCATCTTTGTTTGCCTGCTGGAATCTCCGACGTTGGCAACTGCGCCGAGCCTTATGCGTGTTATCTGAACCTGGAAAGTTCCAACTCGGGCATGCTGGGTGTCGGAATAATCCACACGCCACCAGGCGGGCCCGGAGGTTCAATTCAAGATAAGTTCAGACCGTGAACGTCAAATCAAACGCCACATGTTGCGTTTTCGCCTGGACATTCAGGCCTGCTCCTGCACACGTGGTAGACCTGTCTTTGAAGTGCGTCGTCAATCGCGACTGCGCCGTTTCTCAAGATGTCGCCGATCTTAGGGGGCTGTAATATATATATTACGTACATAGAAATGTTACGAGATCTTTTTTCCTGACATATTGAGGCCATGCGGCGAATCCAGTACCAAACTCAGAAGCAATATAGCTTTTAGCTTGACATTGAACCCTGCGCGGACCTGGCGAGTTCGTGTCGGTGATGGACGTACTATAGCACGGCCATGAAAGAGAGGGTCAGTAACTGTGCGCAGTTCTTGGCGTGGCGTGATAGAAAGCACGACCAATGACATGGCGCGGAGTGCGGCGGGGGAGGGGGGGGGGGGTAGGAGGACACACATCTTTCCCAACCACTCCCTCCGCTGCGTAGGAACCGGGGCTGTACATTCGAGTTGAAACTGCGGAATCTTCAACGGCTCCCACTCACTCCTAACGTTGCTCAGTGCCCCGTTAATTTCTGTACTTCTGCTACGTTCTTGCCCTGTTCGGTTCAGTGTCGTGTTCGTGCTTGAGTTTCATCCAACGTGTCGGAGATCCTCCAGCCGATCCTCCCAAAGTTGTATCAGCACCCAGGTCACCTGAACGCTCAAGTGGAAGCGCGGCGACCCCTTCCTAATCGTTGACGCTCCTCCGTCGTTCCACATATCGCATGACGCGAGAGATACAGAAATCTATATCTGCAAAATGGCATTAGATATATACAGTACAGTTAGCAATTCTATAGTAAAAGATAATAAAATATAAAGCAGGGAAAGAAAAGCTAGATAAATATGGTTCCAAAGAAAATCGTGAGGAGGTAAACCGAAGTGCCGAGGCGGACTATGAGAGCAAGAGAGCAGCGGGACGACGAGGCCTACTAGATAACTGGGGCCGTGAGTGCAGAAAACTATTGGTGGAGCGAGGTATGTACAGAATATAAGTGAAACAGGCTAATTTTCAATAATTAACATATAAAATAGACATTGATTTTATATTTCAGTACGAAATAATATTTGAACTCGCTTGTCTAGTGTAGACTGCAACTGACGAGAGAACGTCTTTAGCAGCCGTAAAGAAGTCGCAAGAACTCAGGTTCACAAATTTGACCTTTGTGCTAAATGCTGTTTCAGTTGCCGTCGGACACTGCTTAAATGATATTTAAACTAAAGGTCCTTTGGCGTAAATGCCCGTTTAGGTGCGCGTCTGACAGGGGCATTACATAGCCGGCACGGAGGCCCTTCGCGGTCAGATTGTATGCGCAGCGAGATAGAAAATACAAACAAAAAATCTTTAATGATTCCTTCCCCCCCCCCCTCCCTTTTTCCGGCACAATAGAAAGCACAAAAAAGATATATCTCTTTCGAGATTTCAAATTCCTTCGCCACGTCTCACAGCCTAATATTTTGATAGATAGGGCTGCTCGTTAAAATCCCCAATCAAGCGCTTTGGGCAAAGTAGGTTCACTGTCAGCTCTCATGGTTACGGTGCTTCTTTAGTTTTTTGTTGTAATAAAATATTCAAATTTTCTACCATGCATAAAAAGATAGTTAAAAAAAGGCAAGCATCAGTACCGAGCTTTTTTTGATGCATTCTAATGAAAAAAATGTTCAAGTTGTTTGATTTTACTTAGAACATGTAAACCTGAGGTGAGAGTTACACGGGCGCCATCTTCGCCTCCTATATTTCAGGCTCTTATGACGGGATAACCATAACGGCAAGCCGAATAAATCATTAGCTTGTTCAGTAAATTTTTATTTAACACATTTATCGGTTTAGAAGCAAGTGCAATATTGAAAAAATTAATATCATAGGCCAGAACAATTTAAATAATTTGCGAAGAAGGTATTAGCTTTTTTATATATATTTGTCGTTTAATTTTCGCGTTTCTTTTGACATATTTCTATATTGTGGCCATAAAGACATCCGGAGTCCGGCCAACAATGACGTTTAGAAGACGACGATGTCCTTTCAGCCACGTTGCCGCTACACTGGCAATGCGCCGTCGGCTGATCCACAAACGACGCGCTGCCGAAACAGTGAATCGTAACACCATCCCAAATGTTTATAGAAATCCTGTAAAACATTTGAGTTGCAGAATTTCAGTTCTCCTGGTGCAATTTTTCGTTTTATTGCAAAAACATTAGGCGAACGCCGGCCGGAAGCATCACCCTAAAAAACTTAATAAATATAAGCAATTCACAACATTAAAAGCTATAGTAAAACTAAAGGTGAATCTTGACCTTTTACTTAGTCTTCCTCAGAGCGTGAAAGCGGAGTTAACTGCAGCTGTTGAGAACTAACGTATTTCATCAATATTAAAAATTCTTCTACAAAAAGAGTGATAAGAAAACTTGGACTCAGACGAGGTCTTTTGAAGACAAAGTGAATTTTCTTCAGTAAATACGCTTTGGGATTGTACCAGCCGAAAAGGTGGGTTCATGTTTTGTACGATGTTCGTGCTGAAAACGTAGCAGAGGTGTAGCAGAGAGGCCTGAGCCAAGCTGGGCTTTGAGTGGAGCCGAATGCACGAAGGAGAACCAGACAGGCCTTCCTTCATGTACGTCACAAAAAGGTGCCTACCACACGCTATTAAGTATACAGGAGGTCGAACTAGGGAAGCAGTCTTTCATCAAAATAAGCTTTAGACACTTTCCACGATCCCGGGTGTTGCTTCGGGTCTCGTGAAATGACGAGTTGGCAAGTTCTTGCCCACAGGTACCACGACAAATGCCAAAAAACAGCACCAAGAATACAAGAACACACGAGATAGGCTTATTTTCATTCACAATTTCTGCCTTGTGTAGAAAAGCGACGCACCCTTGTGGTGATAACTTGCAACTGGCAATTATCAGTATAGAGGAGGCTATGCTCCATGACGGCTATCATGGCAACTACACTCTTAAAAAAAGGGAGTGCAAAGGGAGTCGCTGCCTCCATGACTCCCATTGACACTTCACGACTCTCTTAGAGAGGCAACGATTCGTGTGACTCTGTCTTGACTCTTCCCCTTCTCAATGGGAGTCACAGGTCAGCAGCATTTGCCCTACCGAAAAAAAACGGTTTGAATACTGCTTCGCAGCGTCCAGCCGGCAACCCAAGCCCCGCCGTTTCCCTATGCACTTCTAGAAAGGGAGGTAAACAAGAGTCACGGAAGCACGGCTAATGCATCTAAGCAAACCCTGCAAGCAGTCCCAGTAGCGACTGGGGACTTTGTCTCCCCAGACAAGCCACGGACCCGGGACGTTCCAGACATCGCTCAGCAGACCACCGACAACCATCATCGCAAGATCCTGCTGAAGAGAAGGTGAGCTCCATGGAAACAGAGCTGCCTACCAACGATATCTGTTCTGTGTCGGCCGCGGCTCTGGTATCAATTCCAGAACTAAACCTTCCACACACCTATGCCGAGGCACTACGCAGTGAACCTAGGCTACCTACAGGAGTCGGCACCCAGACCCATCTACAGCGAGAGGCACATCCCCCATCCCAGTCCCCGAGTCCAGACTGACAAAGGCAGATGCATCGGTACTCTATCAACTCCAGACGGGGAGGGCGTTTACGGGACTAGCACTTCATCGCTACGGCTGAGCCGGCAGAGTTGACAGCCCGGAGTGCACAGCGTGTGGGGACCCCGAGGACATCAACCATATTCGCGACTCCAGCGAACTATAGAGGGCGCCCTGCTCAGGCAAAATGGCGGACGAAAGGAGGTCGTTTTCGTCGTTCAGAACGCGGACAACCACAAATTCCTGCACTGCAGCGTAAAATCAGTGCTACATTTGAAAGCAAAGCGATTTCTCGACGGTAGAAACCTTCTTCTAGTCAGTGCGTAGGAATGACAGGGCGTAATCACAAAAATAATTCCTGGAAACAATGTTTGTTTGTATGCTGCCTGCGAGAACCAAGCAGCGATAGCAGACGACAGAATCAAAACTACCTCCTCTCCTGAGCTTCTCAGCGCTGCCGCCACGCGGCGTCGATTTCGCTGGAGTTGCGAACACTCCTCATCTGCCCCGAATACAACGCAGCAAGGAAAGTGCTCTTCGCCACTGTCCTAAGATCAGGAGGACAAACGGCTACAACCGCGTGTCTCCTTTTCCCCGCTGGTAGCCGGCAGCAAGCATGGAACATTTTCTGTGCCGTGCTAGAGTTTCTCCACCAGAGAGAGCTTGACGAGCATCTGTGACCCCTGCATGTCTTCTCCTCACACTCCCATCGCGCCAGTCACCCACTCCCCACACCCTTTCCCCCCTCTCCCCTCGCAACCTTTAAATCTGCCTGGAACTTTGAACTTGTGATTCCTCTTCCTATCCCACTTTTAATCCCTCATCCCTTTGTTCATGCGAGTCTTTTCCCCTATTAGGGTGAATAATAGTATGCATGGACATTTATCCCCTTTTCCCGTATCTCAACACCCCCCCTTCACCCCCCCCCCCCTCCCCCCTGTGTTCTGTGTCTTAACCTTAGACTCCTAAAACGTTTGTGGCATCCCCACATAAAAGGAAGATGTTATAATTTGTGTGGTTCCACCACTATGCAGATCGTTCCGCAAAGGTAGTGCACAGTAGAGGTTATGTTATGTACATCTTTGCATTTTTCAGGTAATTTAAACACTTTTTCTTTAATGGTTTCAAATATAAAGTTTCCGAGACACGGGAGGCAGCTTCCACGAGTGGGCGTCTCGAAAAACGGATATGGTTGGCCTTGAAAAAGGCCGTTTGAAAAGGCTTCGCCAGTACTGTCCGAATGGTTGTCTGTGAATGATAAGTAACATTACCATCATAGAGGACGTGCTACACAAGGCTTGCAGAACAATGTACAGCAACGGGGCTGCTACTGTCCAGCAGTCTTTGTGTATCACATCCTCTACGCTAATATTGTTGCAAACCTTCCCCAGTCACCCTATCGGACAGGTCCGGCACCGGAAGAATGGGGTCGCTGGTGGGCAGTCGATGGCTTGCTTGCTGCAGGAAGAGAAGAGAGGGTGTGAGATGTCACTCAAAAGCTAATGTCTACCTTTATAGGCAGGGTTCCATGTCTTCAGAGTTTAGTAGTTTGTGCAAAATTCAGGTCTTGGCTTATTTAGCTTTTGATCTGTCCCTAAGAATAGATCCATGATTTGTCCTTAGTATAAACTAGCGAAATAATTACCCATTTTGTTCTTAGCCTGAGACTGAGGCAGGAAAACAGAAAAGTTTCAAAGTAGAAGAAGAAGGAACAGTCGAAGACACGTCTCTATTCACGACTGTTCCTTCTTCTACTTTGAAACTTTTCTGTTTTCCTGCCTCAGTCTCAGGCTAATAACAAAATGGTTAAGTTCCACCAGCTCGCCTGCGCACTCACTACAATATCATTGAAATAATTACCCTGTTCTTTAACCGGTCGATATTTTAAAAGGGAAGCGAGAGATCTCTTCTTGGGAAGTCAGAGCATGTATTCTGAATAGTCTTACGATGAAAAATGTCACCGAGCGGTTTTCTTTTTTGGCCATATGTAACTTTCACAGTCAGAGTTTATTGAAGAAATACAATCTGACGGGTCTTTACTGGACGGCGCTTGGGCTTTCGCCTTCATGTCACCTTAGGGATAACAAAAGGGACCCTGTTTTTTTTTTTTTTTTGGAGCTAAATGCAGTTTGGCACAGCTTACCATGCTTATCGGTGGTGGATGATATTCAGGCACGACCACAACTTGTGGCCTCTTGCCCTGCAGTGGCTGCACGAATGGATTCGTGGCACCTCCAGGCGGCGTCTGGAACAAACCCACTGTGCTCCGAGTGCCCTCTTGATCTGAAGCTTGATGAGCTCGCTCATCTTCCGGACTCCCAGGATACGATGGACGTGGTAGCCATCCACCGCGAAGTATTCCCTCCTTGGGGCCTTTTCTCGGTTGAGGAAGAAGGGCTGCACGAAAGAAACATGAACAATTATCCAATTATAAATATTCAAAGTTGATAAGGTGTTAAACCCTTATCTATCAGGTATGTATAATCCTATCTGAAACGGAACAAACATACAACAGCTAATTCCCCACTTGTATCGTGTACAGCTCAGGTTCTCAAAAAATTACGGGCCAGCAATTGGCCGCTCGCAGAACTAACGAGCACTCTCATCTGGGGATGCTGTGAGCCTCCCAAAGTTTGAGCTTGACGGGTATAAACATTTTCAAAGCTTGCTGAAGTTCGAATTTGCAAAGTTTGTAATTTATTAACTCTGCCTTTACGGCACCTTACTACTATGGTGCCGAAAGAACTGCCGTATGCATCCTCCGGTGTCACTGTTTTACCACATGCATGTTAGTGCCACAAAGGAAGCGACTAGATGGCATCTCCAACAAACTGTCTCTACTACGTATCCCATTAGGACTTGCCCTAATGGTATAGCACATTTGCTATACCATTAGTTCGGCAGGGCAATAGGAGACATCACTCCTCTCCGGTAGCCTGGAAAGAGGTTACCATTTAGGAGTGAACAATAGTGACTGCTGCCACATTTCTTTTACATCGTAAGCTTGGTATGTATGCGTCCATGCACATGAACAGGAAAGCGGACTGCCCACACACGCCGTACACAATACCTGTCCTCATTATCGAGGGGCAGTCAACAACTTTAGATGAGTAATGCGGATTCTTGGGCGAGTTGGTACTGAAACTTGGAGAACATAATAGCGCTTCACGACAGGGACGAAGGGTAGGAACGAGACAACACAATGCGCTAACTTCAACTGGTTTAATCGTCAGAAAATCAAAGGTATAAATACTCTGCATCATCGCGCCATTCAACCAATCCCAAGCCACGCCACTGATCGCAAGAACTGTATCTCTTTATCTGCCAAATCGATCGACGCCACGCTGACACATCGATCCCCGTAGTTTCTCATCAGGTCCGCCTCTATAATTTCCCTTACCGTCTTATCTCTATGTTTTCTAATGACAGTGCACAAATTAAATTCAGGTTTGCACCCACAGTCATGGCAGTGCATCGACAAATGACCGTCACGCTGTCCGCTCACTTTTAGGTTGTGCTCGCGCAATCTGTCATTTAGACATCTTCCCGTCTGTCCAACGTACTTTTTACCGCACGTCAGCGGGATCTCATAAACGACGCCTTCTGCGCAATGTACAAATGGGCTGCGATGCTTCTTCACGCAGCCAACCGGTGGTTTGCGGTAAGGGTCCGTCATTTTGCACAACTTGGCAAGTTTTTCGGGTGCAGAAAAAAACCCCCGAGCGTTTAGGCGGTTTGCTATCCTTTTGAGATTGTGTGCCGTTTTGTGCATGTAAGGCACAACCGCCACTCTTTGTTTCTTTTGGGCCACATCCTGGTCTGGACTCGCTACTACTCGTAGCTTCTTTAAAACCTTTTCTGCTACCGACACCAGGAGCGTTCCCGGGAAACCGGCAGCCACCAAGCGTTCTGACTGCTCCTTCAGACCTGAAGGCATCGCATGATGACACGACCTTCTGATGGCGTTCACAAAGCACACATTTACAATTCCTCTCTTGACAAGTTTTGAATGGGATGAATTAAAAGGCAACAGGGGCTTATTTGCTCTTGGTTGGTATTTCCAACAGACATGTTGCTCCGAAAGTGTGAGCCTGATATCTAAAAACTGTATGACGTTGTCCATAGGTACCTCGTGCGTAAGCTTGAGAGGATCTAGGACGGTACTAAAAACTGTTAAAAGGCTGTTCACCACCGAGGGAAAGTGAGAAACGTGATGGGGAAGAAAAACTAAATAATCGTCGACGAATCTAAAAACCTTACTACCATTAAAGTCATTCAGGCGTTCCGAGAGAACTCTGTCATGATGGGCTAAAAATATATCGCTTAAAACTGGAGCTAAACACGAGCCAATACACACCCCTCGCTTCTGAATATACACTCCGAATATACACTCCGCTGTTCCACTCAACAAAGGTCGAGTTTAGATAAAATGTAAGCAATTCGAGAAAGTCATCTACAGTCATTCCTGCTGCGTTCTGAAAGGCCACCACCCCGTGTTTATCGATGCTTTCGTCTACGCAGGTCAGTAGTTTGTCGTGCGGTAGGGAATAGTATAAATCCTTTATGTCAAGTGAGCAGGCTAGAAAGCCTTTGTCCGCGTTTGTCTTTAAAAAATCTACGACTTCATCCGAGCTTTTGACTAAAAACGGGTCGTCAATACAAATGGCTCCCAGTTTATCTTGCAGAAAGAGTGCTATCGATTTCTGCCATGTGCCTCTCTCCGAAACTATCACTCTTAACGGACAATCAACTTTGTGCGTCGTAGCGCTGAACATCATCTGTAGGCACTCGCTTTTGGTCTTGTCAATACTCTGTGACAACCTGTCTAATTTTAACCTCTGGCACAATTTTTTCCCCTCCGCCTTTAGCTTAGTTAAAGACACCTTTTGACGCTGCTTGAACACTGACGAAATAGCCTCAAGGGCCTTACTCCCGAATTCGGCTTCTGTTAAGACCACAAACCCTCCTTCCTTGTCGGCGGGAATGATAGACAATCGACGCTCTTTCAATAGCGACACCACACGCTTAACCGGAATATGGGGCTTCGCGGGTTTGTTATTGTTCCTAGACAACACGTCCACTCCCTCCGAAATACAACGTTCAACTTCGCCGTCTGGTGCGCACCTGGCGACTTGGCGGACCAGGCCCAAGAGTTCCGGAGCGTTCATGTTCGGCTCAACCGCAAACTTTGGTCCTAGAGCAAGAACTCGTCGTACATTTTCTGGAAGCTGCACGTCACTCACTGATCTGATGTCACACTTGGCCACAGGACGTCGCTTGGGTAGGGTGGAACGTAGACGATGCAATGATTGCTGCCAGAGGAACTCTGTGGTCCTATCCACGATGCCAAAGAAGTCCCTGATACGTCTGTTGTCCTGCAGGGGCTTGCTGGTGTCTCGAAGAACTGCACACAATAGGCTTCTGTACAGACGTGCTTGTCGCTGCCATTCCGATCGTAGGATCTTCAGTATTCTTGTACCGTGTCCTGCTGACGGCTCGAAGTTTCCAAAAAGCTGTTTTACTTCTGCCGGCAAGTGTCTGCAGCGGATGCAGAACGATAACGTGCGAGCCTGGCAGGTGGCATTGGTGATGAGCGAAGCGATGACGCAAGGATCCAATGAAGAACATATAAAAGGGCCCGATGTACTAGAACTGAAGTT
The DNA here is from genome assembly GCF_016920785.2 of Ixodes scapularis. Taxonomy (NCBI): domain Eukaryota; kingdom Metazoa; phylum Arthropoda; class Arachnida; order Ixodida; family Ixodidae; genus Ixodes; species Ixodes scapularis. Next base: position 84,107 of record NW_024609945.1, read on the forward strand.
GAGTAATGCGGATTCTTGGGCGAGTTGGTACTGAAACTTGGAGAACATAATAGCGCTTCACGACAGGGACGAAGGGTAGGAACGAGACAACACAATGCGCTAACTTCAACTGGTTTAATCGTCAGAAAATCAAAGGTATAAATACTCTGCATCATCGCGCCATTCAACCAATCCCAAGCCACGCCACTGATCGCAAGAACTGTATCTCTTTATCTGCCAAATCGATCGACGCCACGCTGACACATCGATCCCCGTAGTTTCTTATCAGGTCCGCCTCTATAATTTCCCTTACCGTCTTATCTCTATGTTTTCTAATGACAGTGCACAAATTAAATTCAGGTTTGCACCCACAGTCATGGCAGTGCATCGACAAATGACCGTCACGCTGTCCGCTCACTTTTAGGTTGTGCTCGCGCAATCTGTCATTTAGACATCTTCCCGTCTGTCCAACGTACTTTTTACCGCACGTCAGCGGGATCTCATAAACGACGCCTTCTGCGCAATCTACAAATGGGCTGCGATGCTTCTTCACGCAGCCAACCGGTGGTTTGCGGTAAGGGTCCGTCATTTTGCACAACTTGGCAAGTTTTTCGGGTGCAGAAACTTAATTTGTGCACTGTCATTAGAAAACATAGAGATAAGACGGTAAGGGAAATTATAGAGGCGGACCTGATAAGAAACTACGGGGATCGATGTGTCAGCGTGGCGTCGATCGATTTGGCAGATAAAGAGATACAGTTCTTGCGATCAGTGGCGTGGCTTGGGATTGGTTGAATGGCGCGATGATGCAGAGTATTTATACCTTTGATTTTCTGACGATTAAACCAGTTGAAGTTAGCGCATTGTGTTGTCTCGTTCCTACCCTTCGTCCCTGTCGTGAAGCGCTATTATGTTCTCCAAGTTTCAGTACCAACTCGCCCAAGAATCCGCATTACTCAACTTCATTTCTAGTACATCGGGCCCTTTTATATGTTCTTCATTGGATCCTTGCGTCATCGCTTCGCTCATCACCAATGCCACCTGCCAGGCTCGCACGTTATCGTTCTGCATCCGCTGCAGACACTTGCCGGCAGAAGTAAAACAGCTTTTTGGAAACTTCGAAGCCTATTGTGTGCAGTTCTTCGAGACACCAGCAAGCCCCTGCAGGACAACAGACGTATCAGGGACTTCTTTGGCATCGTGGATAGGACCACAGAGTTCCTCTGGCAGCAATCATTGCATCGTCTACGTGCCACCCTACCCAAGCGACGTCCAGTGGCCAAGTGTGACATCAGATCAGTGAGTGACGTGCAGCTTCCAGAAAATGTACGACGAGTTCTTGCTCTAGGACCAAAGTTTGCGGTTGAGCCGAACATGAACGCTCCGGAACTCTTGGGCCTGGTCCGCCAAGTCGCCAGGTGCGCACCAGACGGCGAAGTTGAACGTTGTATCTCGGAGGGAGTGGACCTGTTGTCTAGGAACAATAACAAACCCGCGAAGCCCCATATTCCGGTTAAGCGTGTGGTGTCGCTATTGAAAGAGCGTCGATTGTCTATCATTCCCGCCGACAAGGAAGGAGGGTTTGTGGTCTTAACAGAAGCCGAATTCGGGAGTAAGGCCCTTGAGGCTATTTCGTCAGTGTTCAAGCAGCGTCAAAAGGTGTCTTTAACTAAGCTAAAGGCGGAGGGGAAAAAATTGTGCCAGAGGTTAAAATTAGACAGGTTGTCACAGAGTATTGACAAGACCAAAAGCGAGTGCCTACAGATGATGTTCAGCGCTACGACGCACAAAGTTGATTGTCCGTTAAGAGTGATAGTTTCGGAGAGAGGCACATGGCAGAAATCGATAGCACTCTTTCTGCAAGATAAACTGGGAGCCATTTGTATTGACGACCCGTTTTTAGTCAAAAGCTCGGATGAAGTCGTAGATTTTTTAAAGACAAACGCGGACAAAGGCTTTCTAGCCTGCTCACTTGACATAAAGGATTTATACTATTCCCTACCGCGCGACAAACTACTGACCTGCGTAGAGGAAAGCATCGATAAACACGGGGTGGTGGCCTTTCAGAACGCAGCAGGAATGACTGTAGATGACTTTCTCGAATTGCTTACATTTTATCTAAACTCGACCTTTGTTCAGTGGAACAGCGGAGTGTATATTCAGAAGCGAGGGGTGTGTATTGGCTCGTGTTTAGCTCCAGTTTTAAGCGATATATTTTTAGCCCATCATGACAGAGTTCTCTCGGAACGCCTGAATGACTTTAATGGTAGTAAGGTTTTTAGATTCGTCGACGATTATTTAGTTTTTCTTCCCCATGACGTTTCTCACTTTCCCTCGGTGGTGAACAGCCTTTTAACAGTTTTTAGTACCGTCCTAGATCCTCTCAAGCTTACGCACGAGGTACCTATGGACAACGTCATACAGTTTTTAGATACCAGGCTCACACTTTCGGAGCAACATGTGTGTTGGAAATACCAACCAAGAGCAAATAAGCCCCTGTTGCCTTTTAATTCATTCCATTCAAAACTTGTCAAGAGAGGAATTGTAAATTTGTGCTTTGTGAACGCCATCAGAAGGTCGTGTCATCATGCGATGCCTTCAGGTCTGAAGGAGCAGTCAGAACGCTTGGTGGCTGCCGGTTTCCCGGGAACGCTCCTGGTGTCGGTAGCAGAAAAGGTTTTAAAGAAGCTACGAGCAGTAGCGAGTCCAGACCAGGATGTGGCCCAAAAGAAACAAAGAGTGGCGGTTGTGCCTTACATGCACAAAACGGCACACAATCTCAAAAGGATAGCAAACCGCCTAAACGCTCGGGTGGTTTTTTCTGCACACGAAAAACTTGCCAAGTTGTGCAAAATGACGGACCCTTACCGCAAACCACCGGTTGGCTGCGTGAAGAAGCATCGCAGCCCATTTGTAGATTGCGCAGAAGGCGTCGTTTATGAGATCCCGCTGACGTGCGGTAAAAAGTACGTTGGACAGACGGGAAGATGTCTAAATGACAGATTGCGCGAGCACAACCTAAAAGTGAGCGGACAGCGTGACGGTCATTTGTCGATGCACTGCCATGACTGTGGGTGCAAACCTGAATTTAATTTGTGCACTGTCATTAGAAAACATAGAGATAAGACGGTAAGGAAAATTATAGAGGCGGACCTGATAAGAAACTACGGGGATCGATGTGTCAGCGTGGCGTCGATCGATTTGGCAGATAAAGAGATACAGTTCTTGCGATCAGTGGCGTGGCTTGGGATTGGTTGAATGGCGCGATGATGCAGAGTATTTATACCTTTGATTTTCTGACGATTAAACCAGTTGAAGTTAGCGCATTGTGTTGTCTCGTTCCTACCCTTCGTCCCTGTCGTGAAGCGCTATTATGTTCTCCAACTTTAGATGGTTGGGGGTTTCTGCGGGGCGACGAGCGCTGGCGCAGCTCGACTAGTGTTAATAGTTTTTGCACCGGCAGAAACTTGAGAAATTCTAATGACACCCCGATGTGCTTCACGGATGGAAAATTTAAAACTGTGTTGCCACTCTTCAGACAGCTATACACAAATCACGGTAATTCTTCGTGGCCATGTGTTCTTTTTGTTTATTGCCTCGTGACTCGACGAACCCAGACGGCGTGCGATGCGCTCTTCGAAGTACTGAACTTCGCCGCAGATCTTGCACCTGCACTAAATCTGAAAACCATGAGTACAGATTTCAAATTTTCAGCAATCAAACTGTATTCGGTTCTTGCTCCCGTCGTAGGATGTGCGCAGTTCCTGTTCCACTTGTACCAATCAGTATGAATAATGCATCACCTAAACTGGTAAAGCTTTACAAAAATTCTGTAGGTGACGTTGCCATAAAGGTGAGGCAGCTTGCAGCCCTTTCTTTCTTGCCCACCAAAGCAGATAGGAAGCTCTTTCCACAAGAAGCTTCCTCTCTGCTGTGACGGTGGGAGGACAACTACCGGTTAGGAAAATCACGGAGCCGTGCTGGCCATGCTCTGATTAGAAGTAATCTGTGACACTGTTCCAGATTTTCTTTTTATCCTTCATAGACGCCATGTTATAAATAGGGACACAATGGTTCTCCCTGCTTCGTCATTTTTACTTTTCAGCTCGGCATTCCTATATCAGGGATACCATAATTTCCCCACCCACCGCATACGATAGTTAAACCATGGGTGACGCCTGACATAGGATAATTTCAGCATTCCAATGATTTTGAATTTTTGGCGTTTCGAATGCTTCCTGTCAATGTAGCTCACACTCTTGCACATACTTGCATCCACTTCCTTGAATGGAAATCGATCCCTATGAATAGGCCCATTGATGTAACACAAAACGTTACACTTCATAACAAGAATAATACGTATTTAGACTGCAGACACCACAGAAAGGCGAATGGCCCCTACCCAATGCTACTGCATTTCGGATAAAATGCACAACTTACATCCGGGTTGATAAGGACAACGTCCGCCATCCGCCGCACGTTTTTCGCCAGCAGGCGGTTCAGCAGGAGTCGACGACCCTCGGCCTCCCGGTCCACCCAGCACCTAGGCAGCACCTTGAACACCAGAATGGTGCCCGCAATGCTGCGCAGGTGCTCCACAAGCTCCTATAAATGAGTGAACAAGTTGTAGTGTCCGAATTTCGTGGTGTGGGACCACAGACACGAATATAAGGTGAAAAACAATCAACGTACCAGGATGTCCTTCACGATCATGTCCGGTGGCTGGCGGTTGGACAGGTCGTTGCCCCCAACGTACACAACCGCAAACTTCACTGGCCTCAGCCGCCACAGCTGCACTTGCCGGAGCGAGGACGCTGCGGTGGCCCCCCCGACACTAAACGTACACGTACGCACGCTACATGCGAACTACAGGCGGCGTACGCTCAGCCACTTCAACTGGCTGTCGCCCAGCAAGACTCCGTCCATGTTAGAAGAAAACAAGGACAAAGACGAATGAACGCACAACCGTTAGAACCTAGTGTCACTAGTGAAACGAGTGCAACCGGTGCAACCGACGACGAAAAAGAAGGAATGGATTGGATCTGATTTCGGCAAATAGACGGATCGCCCCTGGATCCGGAAGGATGGGTGGATAAATAAAATTGGCTACGCCCTTTGCAACGAATGGTAGCTTGCGCCACCTAGCCTCAAAAAATGCATTCCTCCTTCACTTCAGGCATTTCAGGCATGCTTTGGGGCTTTGGGGCCTTTGGAGGCTTTGGATTCAACGTTGTCAATTCATGCCTGACCTTAACCCAATAACAGCGACATTAAAAGTAACATGGAACGGTTTTGACTAAGCGTGCGAATGTTTTCTTAAAAAAAAAAAAACTTAAACCCAATAAATTAAAGGCGTCAAAAAAAAAAACACAGACATTTAGATGTTTTTTGGCGTAAAAAAACAACAAAAAACACTTGCCTCGATCAAAGTTTAAGAGTAAAGACACTAATTTTTCTGTGAACTTGGAGCAGGTGCAGTGAAGCTTTATTTACGCCATTGAGAGAAAAACGTCCATTTCGGACACTGGGCCATGTAATTGAGCTAAGCAAGGTATAAAAGGGAGGCGAGAAGAATTTCTCGCATTTGGTTTAAGCTGGAATGCAAATTGCCAACGTACTTATTCCCACTCGACCAACCCACACACACTCCAGCTTGACCACAGGGAGACAGTCAGACTTTTGCAAGTGCATAACGAACAGAGTTACAGTCCAAGCAAAAACCAAGTCTCCTGATATCATGTTTGTCTCGAACCAGTATCGTAGGCTCCGACCCATAAAGCCGTAATAACAAACACGTATTATAATTTGCCTAAAACCTGGCCCTACGCTGGGCATCTTCATCACTTCACGAAACTAGATATGAACCACTTTAATTCCCTTCTACACCTCGTTCCTTTGGGGCATCACATTCAAGACACTTGGCAAGATTTAATGCACGCCATTGAAGGCATGCATGGTTATTTCCACGGTCCCAAAACTGCACATTTCCGTACATAGTTGGAACTCTCGAAACTGCTGTGGATATGCCTGGCATCACTTTCACGAGAAGAAATGTCCAAATTAATTGTGGAACCTCTATACTTTTGGAGTTCAATTCCATATTGAACGGAGCAGAACGTAAGCTACACCAGCACAGGTTTGTGAGCAGGCTGCAGTCTTTCTATACTTTGTCTCATCTGAACATGGACCAACGCAAACGCGAGGTCCTGGAGTTGGACGGCGGTTCAGCTGCACAAGCGCTCGAGCAGCAAGGCCATCCTGTCAAAGCTATCCGCTCGTGCTTGGAACCTTTACGCTTATTTCATGTTAGGGGGAGATGAGGTATAGCCTCAAAGAAATGCTGCCACTTCCATCACTATATGCACCCAAAAGCAGACAAAGTAAGCAAACCAGAAAGTAACAGTGAAAATGGCTTTATTCCGTGCTGGTCTTGGGGGGGCCCACGAAGATTTGTTCCGCGCACGGGGATCATGACGACCTCACGGCAAGACCTGTAGTGGAACCTGCAGGCCTGTTGGTTCGCGGGTGCAAGCACCAAGTCTATCAAAATGGACTTCCGGTGCATTTGTTTTGCGGCAAACATTTCTCGCACTGCTAACTTTTAGTCGGCAATAAATTTTCGGCCACCAAGTATGCCAATGAAGCTCGATAAAGATGAATCTCCATTTTGATAAACAACTCCTATCCACCAACCGGGAGACGCGCTCTCTAGCAGTCAGGTTCTGCCGAGAGCCCCAGGCCCGTACCTGCAAAATACACACAAAAAAAACAACAAAGAAAAGCCAACATTAGACACACAATACGAAACTAAGCAGTCGACAGAGTGCAAAGTCCTTGATGAAACCCGGCAAGTGTAACCCAAGCTGACTAAACCCATGCTGCTACCAAGAAACGGTTACAGTTGAAGGCAACATGAGCGCATGCATTAAAAAGGAAAAAAAAATATCTGAAACTGTCGACACGACACTCACAATGTCTTTACAAAGGTGTAGAACTACCATCATACCTAACTCACCTGCAAGCACCCTCAGAACCACAACCAAGACATGCAGTTAGAAAAGCAAGCATGCAATGTGGCTCAAGACAGCTGTGATCAAGGAAGACCCCTAACGCTTTCCAGCAACGAGCCAAACCAAGAAGCACAGTGCCTCGGCCACATTGAAAATGAAGACAAAGAAAGAAACTGTCGACACGACACTCGAAAAAAAGGAAGCTGACAATGTGTTTAGACACAGGCAGAATGAACATCATACCTAACTCACTTGCAAGCACCCTCAGACCCACAACCAAGACATGCAGTTAGAAAAGCAAGCATGCAATGTGGCTCAAGACAGCTGTGATCAAGGAAGACCCCTAACGCTTTCCAGCAACGAGCCAAACCAAGAAGCACAGTGCTTCGGCCACATTGAAAATGAAGACAAAGAAAGAAACTGTCGACACGACACTCAAAAGAAAGGAAGCTGACAATGTGTTTAGACACGGGCAGAATGAATATCATACCTAACTCACTTGCAAGCACCCTCAGACCCACAACCAAGACATGCAGTTAGAAAAGCAAGCATGCAATGTGGCTCAAGACAGCTGTGATCAAGGAAGACCCCTAACACTTTCCAGCAACGAGCCAAACCAAGAAGCACAGTGCCTCGGCCACATTGAAAATGAAGGCAAAGAAAGAAACTGTCGACACGACACTCGAAAAAAAGGAAGCTGACAATGTGTTTAGACACGGGCAGAATGAACATCAAACCTAACTTACTTGCAAGCACCATCACATCCCACAACTAAGACAAGCGTTTAGAAAAGCAAGCAAGCCATCTGGCTCAGAACAGCTGTGATCAGGGAAGGCCCCTAACGCTTTACAGCAACGAGCCAAACCAAGAAACACAGTGCCCCGGTCAGCTGTTGTTATGCAGTGAAAGCAGGTAAAAAATTAAAGAAAACAGCAATTAGTAAAAAGGTAGCCATGATGGCAAGGCACACGGATGAGGCAGTTTAATGAGCGGGAGTTTGATAGCAGTTACAAATGAAGACACTAATGGAAAGAATGCAGAGAGTTTGAGGAAGACCATGCCCCACCCTCCAAGAGAGCACACGACACCTGTTATCTTTATGTCCCATACACGTTGGCAAGTCTGGTCTCAGGGCGTCGCTATCTTGCTCAGAGGGGGTGGGCTTAGGCACGGCCATAACCTAATTATGATGCCTTAGCAAGGCTTCGTAATGAGATTATGACGCGTCCAAGCGCACCCCAGCCGAGCAAGATGGCAGCTCCCTAAAGCTGGACTTGCAAATGTGTATACTCCGTGCAAACACAATTCGGAGCGCAGCCGACGCCACGAGCAGGCGCAGCCAATCCGGCGCCGAGACCATATCACGTGACCTGCCATTCATAGCACACATCCACGTGACATGACTGCAGCGTGGCACCTTAGCATCGGCAGCACTCTGACTTACGGTGCACTTTGGAATGTACCTGCACCCGCTACGCTCACTCATTAATGATGTCATAAGTCCCCGGCTCTAACATAAGGTCTTCATGAGTTGATTCCCACTCCTCCCTCCGCCTGTCCTCCATCTCCCTTTCCTGGTCCTCCCTTTCCCGCCTCTCCATCTCGGCCTCAAACAGTTTCTCCACATCTTGCCTCTCTCTGTCCTCCCTTTCCCTGTCCTCCTCCTGCTTCCGTTCCTGTACTACTTCATCATGCGCTAGGTCCGTGATCTGACGGACGAAATGCAGGCGCCTGTCAACACCCATTTGTTGCATGTAAAAACGAATGTGTGCCAGGGACTGCGCTATCTCGTCCGTGTGCTCTGGAGGGCAGTCTGAAAACCTCAGGTTAGCCGCTGCTGCTCTGAGGACCTGCTCCACTGGTGTGGTTCCACCGTCCATGGACCTCTTCCGCTTTACTGGCCGAACACCAGCAGGCCGAGGCACAAGTCGGGGTGCAGCAGGGGGCTCGGCCACTTCCTCTACATCCGCAGGGGTTGGGCTTCGTGGACGTGCACTCGAAGCTCCACGCTGTGCAGCCAAGAAAGCAGCAGAGACCTGGAAGGGTGATGGTGGCTCCTGGAAATGCATTTGCCACTGTCAATATAAGCCAAACAGTCTAGATCAGGGCTCAGCAACCCTTTCAGGCAGCTGACCAAGGAGACGCGAAGTGAATGTGGGGTTGGGCCAGACAGGGAACAAGTTTGTGTGTGTGTCTGTGGCGGAATGCTAACACATGCTTAAAATTATCTGCAATAATGAAGAAAAGGTTATTTAGGCCTAAATGCTTTAGCACCGCACTGATTTCTGAAATCTAGCCAACAGAACACTTGAGCCCCTCTCAATACACATTTTGGTTTTCAATATTGCTTGCCAAGATGCAAACATGCAAGTTGAATGTACTAGCAAATTATTATTTTGAAATTCCCCGACTTTTTCAGGTTTTCCCTGATAATTTCAGCTGACATTCCCTGACCACTGTAGAGGCGGTTAAATATAGAAGACCATTACAACACAAGGCATTGAACACTGTGAGGATCATTTTGCACGGGCTTAATCCAACTTGCATATTCCAAAATATTCGGGTTCGTCCAGTCTGGATTAAACGAGCTCTTTCTTGCCGCCGACATCGTCAGTGAAGAGGCCACTTCCGAAAACATCCGTTTACACAGCTAGCATTAGTGTACTCCTTAGATTTGAAAATCGCAACATAGGAAGCCAATGTAAGAATTAGCTTAACAGGTCCTCTTACTCATTATCAAAAAACAATGTGAACAAGTCCTCCAACTGATATTCCACTTAAAGTTGAGGAAGCTCCACTGGATAAATATCTTGAACTTGCCAGAAGTCTGTCTGATCTTATTTCTGAAAGATACAGATGTCGTTTGGGTCCCTCCTCCCTGAAATCACGCAATACTTCAAGTCTGAAGAGTTTTTGTTACCGGTCGCTGTGCAACAAGAAAATTGAGTGATTAGACTCACTAGAGTCCGTTTGAACATAACTATGCTAAACAGTTAAATCAATGACCCGGCCAACCAATGACTGCCAAAGCGAGGCATGTGACAACATACTGTCCAACGTTGCAATCTTCGTGCGGAGGACTGTCACATACCTTTGCTCTGTTGCTCTTATTGCCTCACAAGGGCTGCAGTTCTTACCATTTTCAAAGTTATGCTGAAATGAAGTATACTGTGCGATCGGAATAGTTAAAGGGGCCCTGCAATCATATTTAAGCGTCTACCTTTTTTGAGATTTCCACGTCCCTCTGGGTTCGGGCAAGCCAGCGGGCACGGAGAGAGTAATGAAATAGCAGTGCATCATATTTTAACCGGAAGACGCGGAAACCTCCTCTACCGACGAGGGCGACCCGCGGTACCGAAAACGCGCAAAATGTGACGTCTTTGGTCCTGGGCCTCCTACTGGTCAGACCCGCTAAAAGCTTTTTCTTTAGTCGAGATACAAAATATAATTGTCGCGAACCGTTTCACTTATGCATTAAACTAGTTTTTGTTAAGTATTTTAGATCAGAAAAGAAACAAATGCAGTTAGTCTGAAAGACCAAGAAGAGAGTAAAGACAGGCAAATAATCACCGCAGGATCTTGGTCTTCAGTCGGCTTGGTTGTACCCTTGGTGCATCCAGGTGCCTGGCTGCAAGATGGAGTCAGTCCTAGAATTACATAGAAGAGTTCAAGTTTCACTGCACGTGACAACACTTGTGAAAGACACCTGAAAACGTTACTATAAGCCCACTAACATAATGACAATGAGACATCGCAATACATTGCATGCTGCTATCTTACCTCCAGTTTGAGTGCTGGTCTGGCTTTCTGATGTTCCTGCAGCCTCAGACCTGCATAATTTACAAAAAGGACCGTGTAGTTGCGTACGAAGTAAACTGCATGACGATCCCAGATACTATAACCAGTGAGAAATATTAAAATGTGTACCTTCGCGAAACAGTGGAGGTGCCAGAGAGGAAGCGCAAGCTGCCAAAGTAGATCCACTTTGGCTTGTAGACGTCCAGGGTTCCACAGTCGCTACGCACTGTTCCTGCCACCTTGGCCGCCTCCTTGGCGTACTTGTCCCTCAGGTACTTCCACTTTGTCCTGCAGATGTCGTCTGGATGGAAATATGTGGATTGTAGTGTGAGAGACACCTGAAAGACATGATATACTCATCGAGAAATGTAAAAGAAGACGACAAAAATGCCATAGGCAATTGTAATGCTTGGTGGACAACAAACAGCACGCACTAATTGCATCTCCAAAGTGACTATAGTATGTTCACTGCTAGGCTAACAGGGCTGTAGAGCCACATGCTCGTAGGAACAAACAAAACTAGGTCGCATGCATACAACGTGGTCACACTCTCCGGGTAGTCACGGCCATAGAATGGATCAGGCACTGTGGGGCAGGTGACTGACTGATCTAGAGATAAAGCACATACTTTCACTGGCCCTCAGCTTAGCAGTGAATCAAGAACAGACATTTAATACCGATCTCACTAATATCTGCTATGTGTAGAATGCTATGTATATTTTGTAGGCCATTTGGAACAAATCTATAAAAGAAAAATCATTAAAAAATAAATAATTTCGGCCGGTATGGTACTGTAATTTGTCATTTCGTTTCGTGAAATATTTAAAAAAATGCTTGGCTGATCCGAAAGTTATAATTAAATATGATTGATTGTCTGCGGACACAAATGGAGTTCAGCCTTTTCCATACAACCCAGACAAAACTTTCTCGTTGGCTGAACACAAAGAGGAATAAAGGCGCCGCAGTGATTATCTCCCCTCCTTCTCCCTGTGCTTGAAACAACCGTCAAAACAACGCAAAAACGTGAAGAAAAAAAAAATAAAACTGGGTCTTTACAAATATTACCGTCTTCGTCTGTCGATTTTGGAATGAATTTTTCGCAACGTTGTTACAAAGGCAATCCAACACCTGGCTGCACTCTATGTATAAGCGATTGACATACATTTTGTTCACGTGGTCAAACGCTGCGACCACAAGATTCACATATCAAGAAAAACATGCCCGAAACACAAAACGCGAAAAGACGATGTCAGGGGATGCAAAACCGTACTTACAGTGCAAGATGCCCAGCTGACGGGCGATCTCCTTCCAGGCGTTCTCCCGTTTCGGGTTGTCCTTGTGGTCGCGCCGAAGTTTCGCGTACAACCAAGGGTAGCTCTGCACGAGCTCGATCAGCTGAAAGAACTTGCTTTGGTCATCAAAGACAGCAGCTTCTGCGGCCCTTTGCGCAGCTTCTTCTTGTCTCTGTGCGTCCGCAGCAGCCTTCTTTTCGGTCACCTTCCTCGCGTCGGAAACGGGGGGAAAATTAATAGCTGCAGCCATACTCGCAAGCAAGCAAAGCGCAACTGCGACGGACTGGCCGGCCAGACGGCGAAGAAACGCGGAGCCGGAACTAGCTTGCCCTCCACCGATTGGCCGGGACACAGGCGCGGCCTGCTACGTCACGGCGCTTTTTTGTGCGCGTCCAGAGAGAAGTTGAAATCATCCAACTTCTTCGTGCGCGCCCGGAAGGAGCGAAGAAGCGGCGCGACGTCACGAAAAGGCGTCACATCCGCAGCCGCACGACCTACAGGCGCAAAAAGAAGCGTTGGTTCGGATCGCGCTTTATAAACTTTGGGGCAAGACTGCTATCAGTGAGATCCCTCATTCCACGCTGCACGAAAGAAAAATATAACTCGGTGCTGGAGGCAACACTTGCAAAGCGGCCGAGCAGATGGTAGAAATGGGGCCTTTCGGCAACTTATAAATAAAAAAACAAGAAGAAAGGAGGAATTGAAATATGCAGTTCGGCAATGCGCACAATCTTGCACAAAAAGTATGTCTAAAAAAGGAAAAAGAAAAAAAAAACTGCGCGTCTAGTGGGTTCTAACCACTGCCGCCGAGACGTCGGTATCACCAGAGCAGCGCTACCACTCGTCCACAAAATGCGCACAGGAACACATTTTTTGTTCTGTATTTTCCTGCGCACCACTTCAGTACCTTTGACAGCTTTGCAGGCTATGTATGCAAAGGAGTATTAGTGCCCATATTGAGAACCACACCACCACACTGCGAGTTGAAGCAACGCCGAGGCTCGCGTCTCGCAGCGCCGCCTGTTGAATAACCATTCGAAGAGTTTGCACAGTGTGAAGGTTAAAGCGTTCACACCGAAGAGCTCTCCTTACAATGTCTACACACACACACAGAGCTCACAATTGTAGGGGGGCCGCTGAGGTTTTAAGAGCCACTGATCGTAGTAATCGCATTCTAAAGACGCCGCGTTGTCGTAGAGTGTTTTTCACCAGCTAGGTCCTGTAGGGATGAGGCCAAGGCCAAGGCGGGGGGATTCATCGCCGGAAAAGTAAAGGAACCAAGCAAACGACGTGAGGCTCGCGGGCGCGGTTCGTGGGAGCCGACGACGTCCGAGCCACGATCCGAGCAGCCCTAGTAGCAACCTTGCTTCTGAGAAGACTGTATATTCTTTCCGGCGGGCACACAATACTCCGGCAGCACGCTTGCGGCTGATGTGGATTGCAGGAGGTGGATAACAGGACGACCAATGCACAAAAAATAGGTTGAGCACGACACAGCACGCACTGGCACGCGCAGAGAACGATTGTCGTCGCCATGTTGAAATTAAACCAAGCCTAGGCAGGCCAAACTACAGTTTAGTACGCAACGAAGCTGAGACAGGCCAAGGTTCAGTTTAGTACACAACCAACATACTTCATTACAAAGAATTAGTTAAATGTTAAAACAATTTTTTTTACGTTTAAAAGTTCTAATGTATGTCGACTGAAACAGAAACATTCACGTTGCGTCAAATGAGTTTCGTCGTAACCAGCGATCGTCGCCACATCGCCGTCTCCACCGCAACCAAAATAAAAAAAAAACAAAGCAAGCTGCAAACTTTCGGGCGGTTTCAGGCCTTTAGGCTTTCAAAAAAAAAACATCGAAGAACGTTCTTCGAAAAACAAAAAGTGTCCCAGGTGCCGGCGGGCCCGTGGAACCAGCTGTGGGTTTGAGTCTACTTGGTGAGTACTCGCCTATTCGATTGACTTTTTCAGTCCTTTCTTTTCGGAGCGTTTCTGAAGTGTCCTTGTGTGTGTGTGCAGGAAGCGTGAAGGCGAAGGTGTGGGACTCCTTGTCGCACACGTGCTTTGCGCATGGGATGACGCTCGAGCTTTTCCCAAGGAAGTCCCGCAACCGACCTGTCACTGAGCGAGCAGTCAGATTGCGGGAACGCACACAGAGGCGAAGGTCCCACCGAAGCCGGAGGGGGGGACGGGACTTCGTAAGTGTATCGGGAGCTTTATCTCGTGGACCGGTGGACAAGATGAGTTCTACAAATCCGGTGGCGCCTTGGTACCACCTAACTAGGCTGTGTGTTTCGCAGAACCCTTGACTGCTAAAGGTACCCATTACGTGCTGGCGCTCGTATTTGCACCCGTTTGCTTTCACTGCTGGTGTTAGAATTCAGGTTCGATTCTCTGCATTTGATGATGTTGCTTGCGAAGAGTTCTTTTTTGACTGGGGCACGAACTTTTTATACAAAATGATGTATATGTTGCACTTATTTGCTAGCCCTCTGGCTGTAGTTTATTGTGAAGGTTGTGGAAAAAAACGCGCATTGAGTAGTTATATATATATATATATATATATAATGTAGTGTAGGGTACCGTCCAACGGCACTCTTGCAGAACGTCCACGTGCCGTGCAATGGCACTCCACTCGCCTCTCCAAGTGACGTCCAAATGTCTTATTAAAGCGAATTGTCAAAACGAGTTTTTCGAAGTTGTAGCATAGCTTATTGGAAATTGTAGCGTAGCTCGCCTAATAGGCAGCGGACCTGGGTTCGATCCAAAATGTGGGCTTAGTTTTTTACATTTTTTCTCGAACATTTTGTTTCGTCGAGGCATTTGGCGGCATTTACGTCATTTATTTTTTTACCATTACCACGGGGGAAAAAAAGGATGTTGTCGACGAAACTTTGCTTAAAGGCCGACCGACAAGCAGAAAGAAGGAAACTCTCCCTCAATTCCTCCATTCCATTTGAGAAAGAGGGAGACCCTCCTCCTCTCTACCGGGAGCAGTTCAGAGATCCGCTCCTGTGTGGAGAGGAGGGGGAAAGTGGGCGAGTGGAAATGAGAAGAAAACTGGGAACCGGTTTTTTCCCTGGTAAAAGACGATTCTGTAGGTTGGATGTTAAAGGGGCCCTACAACAACGTTTTGACTG
Organism: Ixodes scapularis; assembly: GCF_016920785.2. NCBI lineage: Eukaryota > Metazoa > Arthropoda > Arachnida > Ixodida > Ixodidae > Ixodes > Ixodes scapularis. The sequence continues at coordinate 99,329 of NW_024609945.1, forward strand.
GTTTTTAACTTGCACCGAACTTGAGCGCACTAAACGAAGAAGTTTAAGGAATTTTTTTTTTTTTTTTAAATTTCGTTTTATTTTAAAAGTTATAGGCAATTCAGAACTACAAAAACAAACAAAAAATAACCTCCTTCATGACCTCGTAGGTCCTGGCTTGAGTGGCCGTGAACTAGAGGAGTAGTGAGCGCATCGAGCGCTCATGGCTGCCGCACTCCGTGTCGACGGATCGAGAGGGCGCCACTAAAGCACGTGTTGGATAGGCCCTATGAGGCGGGCGGTCAGGGCGGCTTGCCTTGCATTTGCTGCGCGATTAAGGACTAATTTGGCATAACACTTTATTAGCCACAAACTACAGCAAACGCGGTGTAAATATCAGTTCAGAAAGGGAGCCACTTCCCGCTGCCATACCGCCAAATGGCCAAATCGCCAGCCAAGCCCGCGCCGAAAGCCTTCGGAACGCTCGGAACCGGTCGGATCCTCGAGCCGGTGTACGACCGCAGCGCCGCCGCGTACATCCGGGACCTTTCTGCGCTCGCAGTTCGTCTAGCCTCATCCCACTAGCCTTATTTAGTATGTGCCGTTTTTTCCGCCGCTTGGTGGCGGGTTTGTCGACGAGTCTTTTCTTGTTTCCGTACTTTATAAACTGCATTTGTTTCTTTTCTAATCTAAATTACCGAACAAAAACTACTGCCATACATATTTGAAACGGTTCGCGACACTTATATTTTGTATTTCGACTAAAAAAAAAAGCTTTTAGCGGCTCTGACCAGTGGTAAGCCCAGGACCAAAGACGTCACCTATTGCGCGCTTTTGGCAACGCGGGTCGCCCTCGTAGGTGGAGAAGGTTTCCCCGTCTTCCGGTTAAAATATGATTCACTGATATTTAGTTACTCTCTCCGGGCCCGCTGGCTTGCCCGAACCCTAAGAGACGTGAAAACCGCAAAGAAGGTAGGCGCTTAAATATGATCGCAGGGCCCCTTTAACAAAATGGTATGGGCGTCCCTTTCCGGAGGTACATGGGGGACAGCGGGGCTTGGTTGGGACAGAGGGGCTCGACGCTGCGAGGCGTCATGTGCAACGGGGCCAAGAAGGTTAATAGTTTTGTAATTAGCAGGCCCATACTGTTGCCACGAGGCGGCATGAATGTATGCGGGGGGTTGGTTAACGAGCTCCCCAGGGATACATGTGCTGTTCGACTTTCGTTCGGACGGCACTTGTAGGCGCGGGTGGAGTGCCGTCGGACGGCACTGTAGACAGCCAAAAAAAAACAGAAAACGAGGTGTTTCGAACAACTTTCTTGAAGAGATCATGAACTGATTTTTCAACTACTTCCTTACCAGCTTTTCTCCTTAGTACATAGGCAAATTGAGAAACCATGTGGTCGTATTTCACAGAAACCCAAAGTACTGCCAGCAGTCTGAGAGCCGGCATGGACAAAGCCCTACATAAATTTCAGACTTCAGAATTTTGCAAGCGCTGACAACCATAAAGGGAGCAACGAGACAAGCGATGGCGACCATTTTTGCTATCGCTCAGCCGCACAACGAGGCACACTGCACGAAAGCGACAGGAGCAAGCGACCAATGCGATGAGCGACGTTTTCTAGTAATTTAAGAACCGAGCAGCGTTACACGCGACAGTGAGAAATCTCGGTTGCTGTTGCCCGATGCTCGTCTCGTTGCTCACTAAATCGCTCACTTGCGGTCCAGCCTTAATTGTCTGAAAGCGAGAGACACGTGCCACGAGTGTGTTGTTGGGACCGCGGGAGTTCTCCGGGTAGCGTCACGCAGGGCCAGGCCAGGAAAGGAGCAGCGGGCAGACTCCCGTCCAGGAACATGACGAGACGGGAGGGTCTCTCGCAACGAAACTTTGTTTAATAGATATGTACAAAGAATTTACAACGTCCGAGAGCACACCTTGCGGCCTCTCGTTTGCTCTTTTTATACAGTTGCTGTTGATGTTCCCGCGGTTGGCAGCCAATGGTGGCCGAACTGCCAACGAACGTCATGTTCAGGCCCCGCCCCCACTCATCCTCTCGAGCGCGCACACACATACACGCACACCCTGCAGCGTCGGACGGGCTTCCTAATCCGGCGCCGGGGCATTCTTGACCTCGATAAGCCGCGCCAGGAGTCGGTGACGAAGGGTCCGCTGTCAGCTCGTGAGACGTTGACCGTGATGGAGATGATCCCCTCATTATGCGGCGTCTTGGCCGGAAGTCCCACCGCCGTCGTCGTCCCCCGGAATCCTCTCCCGGTAGGGCAGCTGGTTCATGGATCGACTGACCCCCGCAGCCAGAGAGAAGAGTCCGGCTCAGCTCCGCTCCCAGGTGTGGCGGCGTCCACGCGGCGCCGGGCGACGTGTTCTGTCAACAACGGCTCAGACGGCCGGTCGCCGATCCTAAATGCGAAGGCCAAACCCCGCCGGGTGGACAAGAAGGGGAGGCGAAGGAAGGACGTGACCTTCGCCAAGGCCTATCGCAACAACAGGGACGGTCTGGTCCGGGGCTTTTCCGTTTTCACAACAGTGTGCCGTGCTGCCACTCACTTCCAAGTGCCTCTCATTTCAGGGCTACACTGCCATTTGCTTCCAAGTCCTGCACGGGCCTCCTGCTCATGCGCTTTGATGCCACCTACGAAACTAGCACAAACTCGTCAAGGGGTTTTAGGCGGGGTTAGCCATCCAGCGTGTTGGCCGCACCATTATTTTCAGTGCCTCGACAGTCCACAGTCGCTTCACAATAAAAAGTTGGGACGCCATGAAGACAGCGGCACTTGTGCCTGTTTGTCTTATTCACTAGAGGTTTGAAGACCAACTGCAGAATTTCGAGAGCATGACACTTTCGGTTTCGTAACATCAATTTTGCTTCCTTGGGACAACTCTTAATACATGGGAGGAACAGGATGGCAATTGCACCAGTGCAGAATACGTCCAGGCACTATACCTGCACTAAAACTTGCTTGAGCACCTGTTTATTTATGATTTTCTTTAAACTTGCAGCTTTACCTCCGAGGAGGGGCTTCCCTACCAGGAGAAAAATTTGACTGGGCCATAGGCAAGGCCAAGTTCGACTCGCGCTGCTGATCCTCTTGTCCCGGTGCCTGTACAAGGGCGAGGACCTTGACAATAGGAGTGTGACAGGCCAACCTGCCAAAGTAGATGCAATTGCAGGTGCGTGCCTTGCTGCATGTCCGCCTTCCCGGCTCTAAACTATGTAGCATTTGGCAGGTTGAGCATCGTGTATTATATAGGTTTTAGAGAACATACACGAAATAGCTCTTGGGTATCATCATCATGCCGCTCGGTGCCGACATGTGGTGGGTTTTGCTATCTTGAATGTGCAAATGCCACTATACCTTGTTTCGCCTCAGCATGAACAAACTGCGAAAGCTGTGAAAGCGGAAGCGGGTAGCCTAGGCTGGAGGATGGAACCGCAGTATGTGTGCGTCCACAGGTTTCCAAAGTCAACTGCTATCTTGGAAGCATTTTCCAAGATTAAAGAAAATGAACACAGTTGGCAAAAACTTGAGCCTTAAGGCCCGTTCACACACTTGCAACTGAGTACGACCGAGAGAGACCAGATCTGTTAAAACTTCTTAAAAGTTCTTAGGGCGAGGGTACACACTGGCATTCTGGAGCCATCTATGCGGTGACCCTGGCACTGCCTTTTTCAAGAGCGAAGGTTTCGCGGGATTTCCGAGGTCAAATGTGTGTATTACCTGTAAGAAAGGCTTGCTTATAGCGTTGAAAAAAGTTCTTCGAGCCAAGAAAGAAAGGATAATGCGCAAGAAAAATAGTAAATATGCCGGACTGCCAAGTTTACACTGCTACATAATAGATGGCCCCTGTGTGTCCTCTCGCTAGCAGTGAGCGGCGGTTGCGGTTAGCGGACGTGTTTCCTGGTTCTCCTCGAGCATCCGAAGCTAAGTGCCAGTTTTTGTTATTTTCTCTCTCTTTTTTAGAGAGTTGATTGGACTTGACTTTGCGGTAGCAGTATTAGGTTTGAACCGGTTTGAACAGCAGCAGTTGAAGTTAGTTTCGCAAAGTAGGCTCTGTTTGAATTTTTGGCGGGAAGGGACGGTTTGTTTCCGGTCTGGACATGGGTTTAGATTTGGGTCAGCATGACAAGGGTGGGGACGAGTTGGTGCAGTGCAAGGGGTGTGGAAGGTGGTGTTCCCTAAAGGAGATGGGTTTCGGAAGTCTGGAGGAGGCGGCGGGGATCAGTTTCGAGTGTCGGCTTTGTGTGAAGCTTCAGCAGCTAACTGGGAAATGGGAGGGTAGAGTAAGGAGATTGAGGCCGAGCTTAAGGCAGAAGGAGAGAAGCGGGTGGATCTCGAGGCCCAGGTTGAGGAGCTGACCAGGCAGCTTAATCATGAGAGGGAGCAGCGGGTTGGCCTCGAGAAGTAGGCGGAAGAGCTGGGGGAAGCATGGAAGGCAGGTTTAGAAGAGCGGAAGAGGGAGTGTGACAGTAGGGTAGAGCGCCTGAAAGGGGTAATTCGAGGGGGTGAGAATAGCGAGGGGAGAAAGGAGGAAGTGTCAGTTCTAGCGGGACGAACCGCCAGTCTGCTGGTTGGGGTCACTAGTTGTCGGGAGCCCAGCCTGTTGCCTGGCGGGCTCGACGACGCTGGAGAGCTGAGTGACACTCAGCTCAATGGCGCCTTCGAACAGCAGGCGCCGGGTAGTCAGGTGACAGGAGATAAGTCGCAGGACAAAGGCGCGCAGGCTCCAGGGGGATCTAGGGTACTGGTAGTGGGGAGCTCTAACGTAGCACGGGTTAAGAGGGGTATACATAACAGGGTGAATGGAGACCAGGGGCCCTAAACTCGTCAAACACAAAGTTGGAGCCGAAAGTTCGCGGAGCGCACTCATTGGACATGGGCGTCAAAAGCGCTGCGTCATCGTCGCGCGAGTCCAATCGGCGCGCACCGTGAGCTTCGGCCTCAACTTTGTGTTTGACGAGTTTAGGGCCCCAGAGGTTAACCGTAGAGGTCCAGCCAGGGAGGCGTATGGTGGATGCTATGGCCACAGCACGTGAGGGGCTATGGGATAACCGGGAGGGAAGGAACCCAATAATAGTTCATGCGGGGGCTTAATGATGCGCTTAAGGGTAGGCGCCAGAACCTTGGAAAGCAGCTAAACGAGGGAATGCGTAAGCTGAGGGACGTGTCTGAGAATGTGCACGTGGTTGTGTGCACCATCTCAGAAGTTCGGGGGCAGTCCGGGGCAACGGAGAGGAGGGGTGTCGAAGCCAACAGAGTAATTAGGGGTATGAGTCGACAGCTTCGGTATGACGTAATGGAAGTAAACAGGGAAGTGTACGAGGCTGGCTCCCGCCCTTTTGCAGATGGCATTCACTACAGTGAGGCCACAGGTTACAGGGTGGGGGATAAAATGAGCCGCACGGTGACTGCTTTTTTGGGGGGACCGAGGGCCCTGGGGGCACTGAAGTAACTGAAAACCCAACAAAGTCAGGAGGGGCACCCAGGGTTAAAAAGAGGAGAAAACGTAAGAACAGGTATAAACAAACAGCGCAATCAGACATTGGATATATTAACATACAGGGTGGTAGAAATAGGTTAAAATGGGAAGAGGTAGAGGAGCAACTAAGAAAGGAGAATTTAATGGTGTATGGGTTTGTGGAAACACATCTCAGAGACATGGAGCAGCCACCTTGCAACCTTGACTATGTGTGGGAACAATGCAACAGAATGGGGGGAACGAGGAAGGGAGGCGGAATTGGAGCATTTTTTAAGAAGAATTTGAACTTTCAGAGGACCAGAAAGGAGTGCGCTGAGCATTTGTGGCTGAAAGGAAATTTCGCTGGTGAATCAACAGTCCTTGGAGTTGTTTACTTATGGACAGGGACAGGTTCTGAAGAGGAAAACAGAAAAATGATTGATTGCATATCAAGAGACATTAGTGAGCTAGGGGAAGATTCTGACATAATTATAATTTAAGACATCAATGCCCAGCCCTTATCGAGGGTCTGGATGGGTGTACGGACTCAACTGGAAGCATATTACTAAAACTGGTGGAAAAAACATGACTTAGTTTTATGTAATACCAGTCAGAAGGGTGAAGGGCACATAACGTGGGAAACTGGCAATCTACATTCAACTATAAATTGCGTATTCATGTCACAAAAAATATATGGTAAGTTACAAGTAATGAAAATAGATGAAGAAGGTTCCAAAAGTCTTGGTAGTGATCACAAGCGTATTAAGCTGAATTTTGCCAGAGAAGTAAATGCTGAAACTAGACAACATAGTTCAAAGCAAACTTTCTGCAGCGACAAAGAGTTGTAAATAGTTGCTGAAAGAATAGAGGAAGCAGTTTCAGGAAAACGGTATACAGACTGGACCTATTATAGCCTAACCAGGCTTTTTGCTCTGGAACTAGACAAAGTTCGGAGTAAACGAAAGGGAAAGCAAGGACATAGACCACAAAAGCTGGTGGGACAACGAAGTGAAGCAAGCGATACGAAAACGTCAAGAAGCCTCTAGAGAACACAGGTATTCCAAGCGCAGTGGGGATTCAGAAACGGAAGCAAAGAAAAAATGGGACACTTTTATAACATGACGCCAAGAGGGGTGGAAGAGTAATGTAAGAAAGAAAGATAGAAACGCAGCTAAGAAGTTTTGGGAGCCCTTGAACTCACTCGGAGAAACGACGCAAGCTAGACACAGGATCAGACTCTCGCATCAGGAGATCAATTAGAGGGAGATGATGCGATACGATATATAGGAGCAGTGATGGAGGTGAAATTTCGGGAACCGGTACAAGTGGAAGATAGGAGAACCGAGGGAAGTAGCAGTCCAGCTTGTGACATCGCGGAATTTGGACAAAGAGAATGGGAAAAGGCGGAACGAAGAGTCCCTAGTGGCACGTTGACAGGCACAGATGGAATCCCAATCAAGCTGGTGAAGAATTTGGGCCCTAAATCTAAGGCAAAACTAAGGGAGGTAGTGAGCACTATGATAACAAAAGGAAATATTCCATATCAATGGAGGCTTAGCAGGATGAGTATGATATATAAGGGAAAGGGAGATAAGTCTGATATTAGGAATTATTGTCCCAAAACCGTGACACCAGTTAATTACAGGTTGGTAATGCAGATTAAAAAGAACAAACTGAAGGAATGGGTATATTGCGAGGGCATACTGGGCGAGTTACAGATTGGGTTTCGGAAAGAAATAAGGTTGGAGGACAATATATTTTCTCTAACACAGTGTATAGAAATAGCGCAAAAACAAAACAGACAGCTCTGGCTGGCATTTCTGGATATCAAGGGTGTCTATGACAATGTGAACCAAAGGAAGCTGTGGGACATAGTGGAGAGCTTAAACCTAGATGAAGGACTAACAGCCCTATTAAGGAACATTTACAAATAAGGTGATTATAACATGGGAAGGAAAGGCGACGGGCAAAATAGAGATAAGACGAGGCCTTAGGCAGGGGTGCCCGTTATCGCCTTTGCTGTTTATGTTGTATCTGAGAGGATTGGAGGACAGACTAGAGAAGAGTGGGCTTGGATTCGACCTTTCGTACAGTAAGCTAGGCCAAAAAATTCAGCAATCCTTACCAGGATGTATGTATGCCGATGATATTGTACTAATTGCTAACAACAGGACAGAGTTTCAGGAATTCATGAGCATCTGTGGTAAGGAAGGAGAGGAATTAGGTTTAGAATTCAGTAGTGAAAAGTCACCAGTCATGATTTTTAACAATGATGAAGTTGAGAGGCTGGAAATACAGAATATTACAGTTGAGAGAGCTAGTAAGTACAAGTATCTAGGAGTATAGATATGTGATGGTGTAGAATATCTCAGTAAGCATGAAAAATGTATAATAGGTAAGGGCAACAGAAATGCAGCTGTAATGAAAAATAGAGCACTTTGGAATTACAACAGGTATGAGGTGGTGAGACAATATTGGAAAGGGGGTCATAGTGCCTGGGGCTTGACTTTTGGAAACGCGGTGCTATGCATGAAATCTGAAGTGCATGCAAGACTAGAAATAAAACAGCGCGGAGTAGGTAGGCTGGCTTTGGGAGCACATTGCAAAACGCCAAACTAGGGAGTACAAGGAGACATGAGAGGGGCGTCTTTATGGAGCAGGGAAGCGGTGAGGGCAAGATAGAATTTGAGAATCGGTTGAGGCAATTGCATGGGAACCAATGGGCCCCAAAGGTTTTCAGCTATTTATACATGAAGAGTATTTATACATGAAGAGACACAAAGTGGGGACAGCGCACTAGGAAATTAAGACGAAAGTTTTTAGGCTATAGTGGAGATACGGAAGAGCAGGTCTCAGTTAAGAAGAAAGTTAAGGCCACAGAAAGAGATCGGTGGCTAGACGGAATGCAGACAAATACGGCTCTGGAAAGCTATAGATTAAACAAAACAGTTATTACCAAAGAAAGCATTTATGACAATTCTAGGGAAGCTCATTTTTGTTTGAGGCGAGGACGGGTGTTCTGCGAACCAGAACATACAAAGCGAGGTACCAGGAAATGGATACAGTGTGCACTGCTTGTGGAGAGGAGGACAAGACTGCAGAGCACTTGATATTCCACTGTAAAGGACTTCACCCTATGACACCGAAGACAGCATAGATTTATTAAAGTCATTGGGTTTTAGGGACAGCGAAGGGAGGGTGGATTTCAAGGCTGTAGAGGTTACCAAGCGAAGATTAAGTGAATGGCGGCAGAAAGCGGGAGAAAACTAGGTATTTTCTTATTAACTGATGGCAAGGGGGTTTCATAGCCCCACTTTCTTTGCAGTGCGGAGTGAATATAGATTTTACATTTAAATATTCTAAGCTTAAATGATGAAACAAAATGGCTAGGTGGCGCCATAAGCTACCGCCCAATCCAAAGGGCTCAGCCGGATTCATCCATCCATCCATCCATCCGTTGTAAGAGGTTTTAAGGAACCCAGTTTTAAGAAGTCGCAAGAGTGTGAACGGGCCTTTAGAGAACCATGCAGTGAACGGAAAACTTAACAGTTCATGCCTTTCTTGGCGTTTCATCAGGTTGTCGGCAGGCCTCTTCACGATGTATAATATGTGCATTACTTTGGTATTTGTTGATTTTTTTTGGAAACAGGTGCCAGCAGGTACGGGCATAGACAATGGTAACTATAATGGTGCATCTGTACAAACTTTTTATTTTTTTTATTTTAAAGCTTGCTATTTAGTTTTGAAGAACTTCGTGGTTCCCTTGGCGAAGTTGCAAACATTATATTGGTGCGCTAAAAACCATTCTAAGGTCAGAACTAATGACCAAGGCGACTAAAAAAAATAATGTGACAAGAAACAGTCATTTATCATGTTGTCAAGCTAGGCCTCGCAAATGTTAGCCAAATCGGGTCCACTAATACCCACCCATGTAGGAGGGTGTCTTTAGTGCCCATGCTTGTTGTTTAATTAGACCTTGAACATGATTCTTTACTACGGAGGACTTGCATTACGAGTGAGTTTTCTAGTTAACGGTGGTGTTCCTGTTAACAAACCATTGTATTAGGTGGGGTAGAAAATAAGAGTGAAGAAGTGAACTTTGCTCTTTAATGGCAAGTAGGTTCCTATGGAATCATTTTTGCTTCAATGGAGGCTCAAGTATGCACGACACTGAAGGGACTTTCTTTCAGTCGACGGAGGCAAGGGTACCATAAGAGCCAGCGAGGGAAAGAAAACGGGAACTCTTGGTGTCAACGCCTTGCCGCCTGCGTGGCTGTGCCCCGAACCTTGCAGTTTTTGCCGAGGTGAACAATTAAGCTATTTGAAAATTTTGCGGATAAAAAAAAAACATGACTCACTTGCATGCATTGCTGTAAACAATCCAATGCAGCACTGAAATTTAGTTGCAGATAATGTCAGAGGTAGAATAGATAACTTCTACATTCTCAGAGTTCTGTGGACTAAGGGGCTGCCCAAAGATTACAGAGCAGGATGGCGCCCCGCTACAGAGCACCAGTATATGTCGTACCATAGCCTCCTTTATACTGACAAAACCTGGCAGATTGCCACGAGAAGCGGTCGATGAAATGGAAAAGGTGGAGTGGCATACAACGGAGAAGAGTCTCGCCGCAGCGGACGCGAAACACGAAAAGAGTATGTTTTGGGTCCTCGCCCGTGCAAAAGCTGTGTGCTTATGTCCAGGATCCCCGAGGAATGACTCTTTAATGCTCTGTGCGACCAAATCCTCACTCTCCAAATATGTGACCAGGCACTCTACGACTCCGTCGTCGAACTGCCAGGCTTTGTGAGTATAGAGGTGCTATGGTCATACTCAAATCGACTTTACTTTTTTTTTTTCAGGGGGAGAGCATCCTTTTGTTTGCATTATTAAAAAATAGGGTCAGAGTGTTATGATTAAATTGGTGCGGACAGCCACTAACAAGCTCTGTTTGCTGTCGTCAAGGCCTACGCTATTCTTATCAATGCCGATATTGGCAAAAGAAAACAAGATAAAGGATGGGACAAGAGAGGAGGAAAGCCGTGCCGTTTCCGTGGTCGATGTAACTACTCATGCTAAAGGTAAATCACATGTAACTATGGTTGTTTAAGATAAATCTGTTTGAAAGGGTGCCTTCGCTATGCCAATCTGTAAACAATTTTTTTTAAAGCTGGAGACCAAGTGAGATAAGTATCATCTGCTGTCTTCTCAACTGGTTATCTCAATATTTTATTAGGAGTACTTGACCATGACTTAAAACAAACCAAAGATCAGATTCGGTCTCATGTTGGAAGGCGGTTCTCTGCTGCCAAACTTCAGAAACATTTATCTAAGCAAAGATGATAAACAAATTACTATTAGTTTTAGTGTCCCGCCATTTCTGCATGCAGAAGATGCGTATATCGGTACAGCACACGAAAAGTTATAGGACACTTTGTAATGCAGAGATTTTGTTACTTGGATGGAAAATTGTGATGATTGCTACCTTGTAGTTGGACTCGTACATGAAGCGTTCCCTCACATGCACACAGATGTTAAAGCAAGCTTTAAGCCCTCTCTAAATTCCATCGTGGCTTGCTTTCGTTACAACTAAAAAGGGAGCACAATAAGACTGGGACGAGAAAGGAAGAAACAAGCGCTCACTACCAACTAGTTTATTCAGAAAAAAAGTCTTCCCTTCATTCCTTGTCCCTCTCTTAATGTACTCTTTTTTTCATTGCAGCCACGAAGCAGCTTGCCCAGAAAAAAATGTTATAATGCTCTTTTTGACTGTACTAGACGGTCTCAGTAGATAATCCCCAGTCTTGCCTAGCACCTAGCTTATGCAGGGTGCTGCAGAACAGGTTCAGCTAGACTTGGTACCCTCCCCTCTTTCCTCAGTAGGACCGTGCCCCTTGTGCTTCAAGTGCTCTCAGTGCACTTACTGATTTATTACTTACGTTCCCTTTGAGCCTTACATTGATATTCTTTTAAAAGAAAAAGTAGACAATAGCAGCAGCAGCCTCCCCCACCCGTCCACTCTCTATCTCTCTCCATGAAAATATTTTAGGTTCCTCGTGATGGCTAAAATAAGTTTGAATGCAATAGTCTACATTTTTATGGTGTCCATCTGTAACCTGATACATCATCAGGGTGCGTACCAACCTGAAATCCTTAGGGAAATCGTCAAAAAGTTGGCTTCATCAGGGAAAATGACCGCTGAAAGTGGAACGGCGATACGGAACAAAGCTTGACAATTGCGCATGGGTGCGACTACGCTGAATAATGTTTCCGAATTATGATCCTTCAACCCAGAAGTGGTCAGGAAGTTTTTATCAAATAGTCAAGGGAAATTCTAGAAAAGTCAAGGAATTTGAAATCAGTAATTTGGTAGATACCCTGATGCACTGGTTCCACCGTACGAAACACTTCACAATCAAGTGAGAATTGGGGAAAGCAAAGTATAGAAAGGCAGAACGGGCGTCTGCCTTACTTGCCTTCACTCTGCTGCATGGACTTTCCATCTATGACACTGTGGGTACTTAACATGTCCTCGACAATTTTACTTTGCTCACCTAGAACGTCGTCTGACTTCCAGAACTTATTTCTTATCATTGGCTTTTTTTTCCCCAGTACCCAGTAAAGACTTTCGGGAACCCGGCGTTACTTCTCACTGGAAAGCACTCATGGACATCTGGCAGCCTGCGCGTTGTCTGCGAGGACCTATGAATTGACGTCTGGACTTTTCAGCAAGAATATCTCGGGTATTAGCCATGTACTGAGCATGGAAAGGTCAGTATGTGGGGAGAATCGACGAAGCACACTTTTTCTGCTTGAGCACCTCATGGGTAAAAAATACAAAGATTTCGATAAGAGCTGTGAAAGTTGTGACAGCGCTCGGAGCACATTCCTAGAACAGGGAAAACGAATTACAAATAACGGTTGCTGTTTTAATGTTTTCCATATGTATTTGGTGAATATTCCAGCTATAATACAAAGGTGTGTGTGTTCCATTGTGTATCCAGACTTCTGTTAGATTTATTTCTTTATTTTGCATCTGTTGATCTGAGGATCCAAACAATAAAAGAAGAAACTGCAAAAAGAAAAACAAAGATTTGAGAAACAGCAAGTAGGCAAACAAAGCTTTTAGGAAACTTGCCATTTTTTTTATTCTATTTAATCCTCAAGACAAACCAGGCAAAGCAAGCCTTCACAAAACTTGTCATTGTATATGTAGTGATTGCGCAGGCGAGCTGGTGGATGTTAACCATTTTGTTCTTAGCCCGAGACTGAGGCAGGAAAAGAGGAAAGTTTCAAAGTAGAAGAAAAATGAACAGTCGAGGACACGTCTCAGTCATTGTAATTTATTTTCATTCTTGTCGAATAGTTATACCAGTTTTGTGTATTAGTATTATTTCTTATGATGTTATTTGTTTAGTTATTGTGATAAAACCCCTGTGATAAGCCGAACCGGGCTTTTGAGCCAGTATGTATCACATTAGTTTCTAATAAAGTAATATTTGTAAATACTTGTAGTTTTTTTCAGTACCTGCATGGTAGGAATCGTGAAGTTGCATTTGCAAAAATGGCAGTGATATGAGCTGAGACAAAACAGCTATCTTTATTGTTAAATTTGAAGATTCCTGCAATTTATTGCCACCCACCTGTCCACTCAAAGCAGGCATGAAGCAACAGAACATGCTCGTTCACACCAACTCTTGCCAATATTCTAGGCATGTTATACAAAAGATATACAATATCTTGTAAATGATAAGTATAATCAAACTAATAGAACGTTAAGCTGCCGATTAAAAGAAAAACTGACTTTTTTTTTTGTTGTGTGCACATTCCAATGTAACAAAACAATGCTGTCCGGAAAGCTTCTGTTGTGTTTCATGATAAATTTTAGAGCAGCATTCAGTTCAGCATCGTTAAGACCATCATCGTTCATTTTTCCATATTTCAGTACAGGAAATTGTAAAATACCAGTTCTGCATTTCGACATTTACACTTGCAGACAATTGATGTTACCACTTCTTTTAGGTGGAATCGAAGTTTCCATTTCAACTTCTTTACTTTCACACAGTTGATGTTACTAGCCTTGTTTTAGGGAAATTCAAGTTGAACCTCGCAGGCGGCAAGAAGTCTCCTAACGATCACAATGCCTCCCTTTGTTCAACAAACTGATACATTACTAGGGCTGCTATACTCCAGACAAAGTGAGTCAGCACTGACTATCTTTCGGAGAGTCGCTCATACACTCCCATAACTCTTTTGCGATAGGAGTCGGGGGACTCTTCATAAAAAATGGGTCCTCACAACTCTTATTACAGAGTCACGGGGACTACCAGGAAGGAGTCGTGACTCTTTTTCTCCGTTGGATAAGAGTCGTTAAAGAGTCGCAGTTGGCTACGTCTCCTGGAGTCGCTCATACACTACCATGAATCCAGTGTGATGAGAGTCGCAGGACTCTTTTTTAAATAAGAGTCACTCTACAAACTGGAGTCGTGGAGGAGTCGAATCTGTAGCGCGCAAAGACCCCCACAGGGAGTCGTGGCGACTCTGTTTCAAAAAAGAGTCGAGGGACTCTACAAACTGGAGTCATGGAGGAGTCAATTCTGCGGCGCGCCAATATCCCCCCAATGAGAGTCATAGCAATTCTTTTTTTTAAGAGTGTAGGGAGAAGGAAGTGACGCTAAACGCACAGCAAGCGCAGATTGGATGTTGATTGGTGAGAGTCGCTGATGACGAATTTCCACAGAAGAAAACAAAGGAAAAGTGAGCTTTGTTTTCTTCTGCGGAAATTAGTCATCAGCGACTTTTACCAATCAACACTTAATCTGCGCTTGCTGCGTTGTTGACGTCACTTCCTTCTCCCTAGTCACCGTGGGAGTTTAAAAAGCGCAGCATAGGGCCCCAGGCAGGTCAGTCATGAAGAGCTTGGCACAAACTGTCTTCGGCACCCCGGTGTTGACAAAGACATTTAAGACCATGTAAGAAGGTGCGAAGCATGTGCCCACCCTATTGGAAAACCCCAATATAAACAGCGTATTACGGATATTGGTAAACAATATCTTCTTATTGTATTGCAATACAATATAGACAGTGTATTGGAAAACATTACATTTATTGTATTGTATTACAATAAGGATTTGTTATGGGATTCCAATATCCATAATACGCTGAAAATATTGGAATCCAATACCGTATAAACCCTAATTGGATCCCCATGTGTCGTATGGGGATCCAATAAGGGTTTACGATTCCAATATACTCAGCGTATTATGGATATTGGAATTCAATATATTATATCGGCTACCAATAAAACTATATGCGAGTTGGAATATCACGTTCAGCACGACATTTCTTTGCAACGCAGTCTCTTCTTGTGTGTATTTCTGAGTGATAAAATAAAAAGTGTTGTTGTTGTCAAATTATGAATAAAGAAGCAAAACACTGGGCTTAGCCATACCAAATATATTTAACATATTCCTGAACTGGAGGATCTGGCATTTACTGCGAAAGAAAGTTAATTGTTTAGGACCCTCATTCAAAAACTTGCTGTTTGGAAACAGAATGTGAAATCCTCACCTTTTAATAAAAGCAGCACCTGCTAGCTGTAGCCATGTAGAAACTGCAAAATAAAAAGTTGTGATTAGTTCGCAACAAGTAGCAATCCTTCACTAAGCCGGATAGATTCAAAATTATGTCTGCGTTTGATTGTGGAAAAATAAGCTTCCATTCCACTGCCACGGATCATTCTGAGCTCCGTCAATTAAATAAACCTATCGGCTCGTCTGGCTTTACAGTTCCTGCTTTGCACCTAACCACGGTGAAAGATACACTCTTTAGGTGAGGACACGCCGGGGCTGAACGCGCGGCGCGAGGAATCAAATAGTGTTCGTTCGACGGGCATCCGAAAGACTGCATCATTCGGCTGCCACCGTGCCCGCGACTGACAGTGTCACCGGCGGCCAAACGGTGGAACTGTGTGACAGCAAAAAAACATTATCTCGTTGTCATGACACCCGGGTACACCATGGTCTTTCTGCTTGTGTGAGAACCTCGCTGGAGCTCTGCGCGTGTGGTACATTAGGCGGCACGAGCCGTCTTGAACGTGCCCACGGGTCGACGAGTCACCTGCTGGCGTTGCTTGAAACCAAAGTGAGAGAGTGTGAAGAGCGAACTTCATCGGGTTCTGGCCAAGAGCGCGCTGTCCTCACCTGAAGAGTATTATCTTACACCGTGCACCTAATTAAAGTATCTAGAATGCTCACCTTTGAGGAAAAACGAACTGGTGATTGCTTGCTTGTAGGCCGTGGAAACTGGGACAAACTGGGAGAGAGATTTGCGATTAGTTGCGTTCAAGTAGCAATTACATTGAGTAGCCCCGTAAAGTACACTAAGTCGATAGGATGGAAGCTTGGGCGAGTTGGTGTAACATACTTGGCGGTGACAGCGCAGCAAAATTAATCTCACACCAGACACTTGGGAAGACAAGCACACGCGCTGAACTTACAACTCTTGTGTATTCGACTGCTTCATTTTTCTCTTCAACGTCTGGGTTGACTTTTCAGAACGTGATAAGTAGAAAAAGTAGCACGAAATACAAAGGAAAATTCTAAAGAGAAGGCAAAAGAACAGTAAAAGAGAAGACAAATGAAGAAACGGAAAAAATATCTAAACGAAACACTTTTCCAAATTGTCCCTCTCCCTCATCGCTATCATTTAGATAGAAATTGGAGCTCTTTGGTCGACAGCGCTATAGAAGGACTACTTACAGACTTGTCCTTCAGCTGTGCTATCCTTTCCGCTTCCATTATTTCTCTAGCCAATGCGTCTCTACTCCTACCTATTACAGAACAATTTTCAAAATGCGCCATACAGCCACAATCGCGACAATGGATTCCCAAGTGTCCAGCTAAGACTCGGTGGGTGTTATAAAAATGCTCTCTTAAACGATCATTCAAACACCTTCCAGTCTAGCGTACATACTCACTACCACATGAGAGTGGGACAGAATATACGACTCCTTCAGTACAATTTACAAAGCTCTTTTGGTGCTTTTTCAAACAACCAACTTCCCGGTGTGCCGTCATTTACCTTCCTGCACAGGCTTAGAAGCTTATTTGGTGCTGAAAATGCAACATTAATGTTAATGCAGTTACCTATCTTTTTTAGACCGTGCGAAACTTTATGTATATATGGAACAATGGCCATCCTTTTCTTTTCTGTATAGCGCTTAGGTCGTTCACCCCATCTTATTCTCTTTAATAAATCCTCTGCAACGGCTGTAAGTAATGCACTAGGATATCCTGTTGACTTTAACCTGGCGATTTGAGCATCAAAGCTAACCTTAAGTGAATGAATACAAGACTTATTAAGCACACTGGTGAGACATAATTTAACAATGCCTCGCTTAACAAGCTTGGAGTGTGCTGACTGAAAATTAAGAGGTTTCTTCCCTCTCGGTTTGTATGACCAACATACATGATGCTCCGAAAAAATTAATCTGAGGTCCAAGAACCGTAAGGAACCTTCTGTGGAGAGCTCATGAGTAATTTCTGGTGGATCTATACAGGATTTACAACAGAAAAGAACATTAGAGACTAATATTTGAAAGTCCTTAGCTGCACAATCTAGCACAATCAAAAAATCATCTACAAAGCGAAACACCTTCACAACAGAAGAAGCATCTAAGCTACGTGAAAGGATCCGGCCCCGATGCGCGAGGTAAAGGTTACTCAAAACTGGTACTATGCATGAACCAATGCATACCCCTGCTTTATGGAGAAAGGTGTTACCCTCCCAACATGCAAACATAGATTTAAAATATACGGTGAGCAGTTCAAGGAAACCACCTTGCAAAAATCCTGACGCGGTCTGAAAAGCAATAAGTCATGTATTCATTCAATTAAGGTTAGCTTTGATGCTCAAATCGCCAGGTTAAAGTCAACAGGATATCCTAGTGCATTACTTACAGCCGTGGCAGAGGGTTTATTAAAGAGAATAAGATGGGGTGAACGACCTAAACGCAATACAGAAAAGAAAAGGACGGCCGTTGTTCCATATATACATAAAGTTTCGCACGGTCTAAAAAAGATAGGTAACTGCATTAACATTAATGTTGCTTTTTCAGCACCAAATAAGCTTCTAAGCCTGTGCCGGAAGGTAAACGGATCGGCACACCGGGAAGTTGGTAGTTCGAAAAAGCACCAAAAGAGCTTTTTAAATTGTACTGAAGGAGTTGTATATTTTGTCCCACTCTCATGTGTTAGAGAGTATGTAGGCCAGACTGGAACGTGTTTGACTGATCGTTTAAGAGAGCATTTTTATAACACCCACCGAGTCGTAGCTGGACACTTGGGAATCCATTGTCGCGATTGTGGCTGTATAGCACATTTTGAAAATTGTTCTGTATAGGTAGGAGTAGAGACGCATTGACTAGAGAAATAATGGAAGCGGAAAGGATAGCACAGCTGAAGGACAAGTGTGTAAGTAGTCCATATATAGCGCTGTCGACCAAAGAGCTGCAATTTCTATCTAAATGATAGCGATGAGGGAGAGGGACAATTTGTAAATGTGTTTCGTATAGATATTTTTTCCGTTTCTTTATTTGTCTTCTCTTTTACTGTTCTTTTGCCTTCTCTTTAGAATTTTCCTTTGTATTTCGTGCTACTTCTTCTACTTATCACGTTCTGAAAAGTCAACCCAGACGCTGAAGAGAAAAATGAAGCAGTCGAATACACAAGAGTTGTAAGTTCAGCGCGTGTGCTTGTCTTCCTGAGTGTCTGGTGTGAGTTCGATTTTTCCTGCGCTGTCACCTTCAAGTACACTAAGTCGGAAAGATTAAAAAAATTACATGCGCGGGACATAGATAACCTCTTGCGACGTAACTAGGCATACGTCAATTGCGCTCGCGTGTATTACAGAAAAATAAGCTTCAATGAAGGAGCCCCCAGTCGTTCTGAGCTTCGTCAATTAAAATGCTGTACCGGTCGTCTGGCTTCAGTATTCCTGCTTCGGGAATCTGGGATTCTCACCTCTGAGGAAAAGCAAACTGGGACCTGCTGGCTCTTAGGCCTTGGAAACTGCCAGAAAGATTTGCGATTAGTTGCGTCCAAGTACCAATTTATTTGACCAGACACCTACAGCACACTAAGGCGGATAAAATCAAAATTACATGTGCGTGACATAATATGCCTCTTGTGACAAAACTTGGCACATGTTTTGTCGCCTACAGCAACACTGAAGCCAGACAGACAAGCGATACGGCATATTTAATTGGCGGAGCTCAGAACGACTGGGGACGCTTTCACTGAAGCTTGTTTTGCTGCAATACAAGCGTGTATTGCAGCAAAACAAGCTTCAGTGAAAGCGTCCCCAGTCGTTCTGGGCTCCGTCAATTAAATATGCCGTACCGCTTGTCTGGCTTCAGTATTGCTGCTTCAGAGCAATCTAGAATCCTCACCTTTGAACAAGAATGAACTGGCGCCTGCTGGCTTGTGGGCCGTGGAAACTGCAAGAGATTTGCGATTAGTTACGTTTAAGTAACAATCTTTTTGAGTAGCCAACTACAGCACACTCAAAATTATATGCACGGGACATAGATGCCTCATGCGACGAACTTCCTTCATCCTTGTTTTCTGTTAACTCTGCCCACCTTCACCACCCGCCTCCAGTTTCTGTGCTACTTTTTAAATCTCGATTCCCTGGTTCCCAAAGGCCATGCCATGGCTTGTGCCAGTCACAGGTCTGTCAGCTCTGCAACCGGCGCCATTCTTGCAAAGACGCCAAAGCACCTGACGCTTATGTGCTCTTTTAATATTTTGAGCATGGCTCAAAACAGGTGTATGGGTGTCTGGTATGCCCTTTGCTTATTTGCGGATCGTTTCGAATCAGAGGGTAGGCGCTTCTGCGATCTGAACGCATGCTCGGTTTTTTACAATAGTTGAAATTGAACTCTGCAGGAATTTTCAATCATAACAAACAGAATGTGCATGCCAAAAGGCATAGCAAATGAAACATCCACCGTCTATCTATTTTCGGTTCTTGTCCGCAAGAAGCTGTCGTATATGTAGCCTTCCTTGCTTAAGCCACTCATCCCTAATGTCCCGGTTGGGTCTCGTCCTGATGAATTGTCAGTGGAGACCTGAAATGCAGTCAACATCAGATTAGACCTTTTGAGACAGAACCATATACTTGCTGAAAGGAAGTACACCCAAACGAATTTTAGACATATCATTTATAGTGAGTTTTAAAATGAGATGCCTGATGTAAAATGAGACGTCAATACTGACGCACCAATTTTGCGAACCTAAAATTTTGAAGGCCTTGTCCCCCTCGCTAGGGGGACAAGGCACATGAATCCCGGCATGTGGATGAAATTTTTACCTTAAGATCCTGACTCAATGCCCATCCCCGGATATTTGACCACCACACTTTTAGAAAAAGATAACTTTTTAGAAAACACCGAGTCATCGACCACCCCTACAAGAGCCTGAACCAAGCCTACTCGTACCGTGGCTTGTTTGCTCCGTGCCGCCTTGAGTTAATTCGGGCTGACAATTTTTCTTTTTTTCAAATGGAACCCACATTCTTAGTTTCGGTTTCACTTGTAGAGGCAGGTGGATACTTTTGTAAAGCTTCCTCCCTATGCGCTTCCGAGTCAACATTTTTGCAATGGCCAACCCCCGGGCTTTGATTTTTGCGCTCCTTGACAAATGCTGAAACTCATATAGCAGTGATGTGATTGGCCTAAGCCGTTTTGGAGCACCTTTCGGAGCAGCCAAAACAGTGTTTCGGAGCAGCAAAAGTAGCTTTTAAAGCAGATATTCTACTAAAAATAAAAATATTTGTTTTAAATGCTGGACACGCGAAGGGAATCTTGCTCGCCGAAATAAACCAATTATGGCCAAGTTTGGCCACCTGGGAGTCTTTCAAGATGTAACTGAAATGCCAATGACATGACACATTTCTTTTTGGTTTTCGAAACATTCTGCAAAGCTGGAGCAAGCTTTGCTTTAGCTTAGGGTAGTATTGATTGTCCAATTTTAATGTCTCCAAAGAGACATTGCGACATCCCACAAGTGTACAGTGCTGTGGGCATTGCCAAGCAATTCCGAAAAACCGCTTGCCACCGTTTTACTGATTGCAGACGTGCCAGATTTTCGTCAAAAGTAATTAAAGGTAAAACACTAAATTGCAAGCGTCCCGACCGGTGCCTCTGTCGTGCAATTATGTTCGCATCGTTGGTTCGCATGCACGTGAGGGCAACTCCGGCAGGCTTGCAGGTGCATGTGCTTTGTCGCGCTAGCGAAACGGCTGTTTAATCGAAACCGAAAGCATGCCTCTCCGCTCCGTCCCAACTGGTTGCCAAAAATCTATGCGAAATGTAACTGCCCAGCATGCGACAAAAAAGAGTCCACCGGCGCGTGCTTGCAAGGCCGGCAGGCGAGGTACGAGCTAAACACAGAAAAAAAGAACCTGAGCGCATTGATGCAAGACATCGCGATCCAGGGTCGCTTTGTGCAACGACTGAACTCGAGACAAACAAGCGTTCTCTGCGGGTTCAGCGTGCGGACATTCCCTTCTTTGCTTTAGCTCACTTCAACTTTTCTTCAGAACACATTTTGCACGTACCGGGGTCCCTCTCGAAAGAAAGCCCACCAAGAGAAACCTAGGTAATCAATACTTCGACACAGCAGTCTTTGAGCTAGAGAGGGATTTTGTAGCAGCGTATGTTTTAAACAAGAACGTGAATGTTGATGAACATGCGGCGGTCCTTATGTTTTAGTTTAGGCAGCTCCATATCTGCAATGTCGTGTGGCCGTTGATTTCAGGAGCGAGAGCTTCAGCTCAAAAAGCAACTCCCGCCGCGCCAAAACATAGTTTCGTTTCACAGCGCCACGTCATGGCTGGTACCCAGCACGCTAGCGTTGCAGCACACACACACGCCAACATCTATCGTTTAAAAAAAAAAAAATCGCGAGACGAGATTATTGCTTACGAGACGACGAGAGCGTGAAAGAAGAGACGGCATGGCGGGAAACGACCATTAAAAAAAAACATGGACGATTGATGCAGGATATTTTGTGTCGGGCGGCCGTTTGTGCCGCCTAGCTCATGCATGCTCAGTTACGGTACTTAGTTTAGTTTCGGTTTTGAAAGGCGACCAAAATTGGCCCTTTGGCGCAGGCTCGGCGCAGATTACCCATATTTTGACAAAATGTAGCAGGGTTAGCCCCTTGGTGCAGTTTGGCGCAATTGGCGCAGCCATCACATCACTGATATAGGCGGGCAATAGCTCGCCTTGAAAATACTTGCTCTTGGTGGCCGAGAACAAACTCGTGTTTCTGATTGGCAGCCATTTGCTGCGAAGGATACCTGCACATATCCTAAAAAATCCAGTCTTAGTCTAATACAGATGCTTTGGCCAGACAGAGACACAAAAGCCTGACACAAGACCGCTATAAAGACCGGAAATAGAGTGTCTGTGAGGAATAAAACACACAACTCAGATAGGCATCAATCACTCACCTTGAAAACACTTGCGATGAGCGGCAAAGAGCAAACTTCTGGCCTTGATTGGCTGGTGCTTGCCACCAAGACCTGCATGTATAAGAAAGAACCCGGTCTTAATTAAACTTGGGTGTTTTTGCAGAAGGGAGACAAAAAATACTAATGCAAGACCACTACACATAGGAAATGGCATCCAAGGGGAACGAAACACTAAACGCAGTGTGTTAGTGTTGACTGTTTTTTCCCCCCGAGTCACCCGTTTTCTTGGGCGGGCCCCTGGGCTCGGTCCTTGGGCCACTTTTGTTTTTAATTTTTATTAACGATTTAAAGATACACCACCCCAATGTACAAAGCCGATTTTTTGCTGACGATTGTGTTTTATTTGCTAAGGTAAACAACCCGTCTGATCAAGAAGAATTAAATTAATGTCTATCTTTGGTTCATGCATTGTGCATAAAATGGAATATGGTTCTAAACTGTAAAATGTGTGTTCAAATGGCCTTGACGCGGAAGAACAACCCTTTGTTTTTTTACATATTCTATCAAATGAGTACCATTCGATACTGTTAACCAATATCAATACCTCGAAGCTTTATTTACCTCTGATTTGTCATGGAGTGCACACATTGAGTTTATAGCTCGTAAAGCAATGCGGAAGCTCTGGTTTTTAAGACGAAATATTAACCTGTGTTCACCTGAAACTAAACTGACTGCTTATAAAACCATCATAAGACCAATGCTAGAATATGGATGTATTGTATGGGACCCTCATACAAAGCTGTCAATCGATATGTTACAGACTGTGCAAAAAAAAAAAAAAAACATTGCAGTTTGTGTACAACCATTATGGTTTTATGTCATCAGTTTCAGATTTGTACCCAAGATCGGGATTGAGTGATTTGGCAACCCAGAGAAAAACAGGACGGCTGAAGTTTCTTTATAATATGATACAGGGTAATTTGCGACTGCGTCTCTGTGATTACACTTCATTTAACGAAACAAGGCCCATGAGAGGCAAACACCAATTAACACTTGTCGAACCATTGTGTGGAACCACTTTGTTCAAAGCATCCTTTTTTCCTAGAACCACGTGTGAGTGGAATAAGCTTCTTGAAAGTGTTTTGATTTGAGATCATTAGATGCTTTTATTGAAGCACTACTCTCGCACTTTGTTGAGTAGTGGCGCTGTCTGCTTGTTTGTACTACTTCCGCTTGTCTTTGAATATTGTTTTTGTACACCTCCTGCCTGGGCGTTCCACAGAATGCTGGCAGTATCACCAAATAAATAAATAAATAATATATAGGCAGCCAATAGCTCACCTTGAAAATACTTGCTCTTCGTGGCCGAGAACAAACTCGTGTTCATGATTGGCAGCCATTTGCTGCGAAGAATACCTGCACATATCCTAAAGAAACCAGTCTGAGTCTAACACAGATGCTTTGGCCAGACAGAGACACAAAAGTCTGATACAAACCACAAAAACCAGGAAATAGTGTCTGCGAAAGATGGAAACAGACCCAGGTGGAAAGGCTCGTTCTGTTTCACCTTAGTCAAATAGTGTAGCTCATTTTGCTAAAACAATGCATATTTCTAAAAAATGTATAATATATATTTTGCCCCATTTAGCAGAGTTTACTGCCAAGGGTACCTGCACACCAGAATAAATCAGACTTAGTTTTTTTTTCTTTTGATGAGCGACAACAGGATCCTAAACGGGTGATGAAACAAAATATAAGCCTACCAAGCCAGGCTAGTTTGCCTTGATGCAAGCACAGTGCCTCGGCCGACAAATGACGTTCTATTCTTGGTCACTTGATATATTTGGTGGGAATAGTAAAGTAAATGAAAATAAGGCTATCTCTCTTGCAGCCCACAGCTGCAAACGAAATTCATATACCTCGATAAACGACCTAAAAATAAAATTGGGTGGTGGCCAAGCGGTTTATGGTGTCAAATTTCAAATTTACAGACTGTGTTGTTCTGGTTGAAGTCCTCCTGGTGTATATGTTTATCCTTATTAATTATACTTAAATTGTTTGTTTCTTTATTTTTGAGGCACTAGCACATAATTTATACGCTAATTCAGCTTTAGAAGCGTTTTAAGAATACTCCACGGCTTCCTAGTGCTTGTAATAAATTCTCAATAAGAGCGGCTTTCAATTTTTTTTCTTGCTCTCGCTGCTGCTTGCTTCCTCACCCTTAAAATGCTGACAACTCGACACAAAAGTAATAAAAAAATGTGCGTCAAATGTGATGAAGATGAGCATTTCCAAGTTGTACCCCTGCTTCATGGCCTGGCCATGCCACCATACCACAGCTGAATGCAGCAACGAATGGTCCCAGGTGCTGTGACCCGACCGTATATAGCCTTACGGTTTGGCGCGACTCATGCAGCCCCTATGCTTGATGATGGAGCCAGTGTGCGAAATGCGACCTGCTAGAGCTGTGCAAGCCACAGCTTTACAGCCTGCAAAGGGTGGGAAGATGCCCCTCCCTTTGCAGAGCTTGCAATAGTTTAGCAAGAAGCTATTGCAAGCACTAGGGAGCCACAGTGTGTGAATAAAAGCACTTCTGAATGTGAATTAGTGTGTAAATTATGCCTCTATACGTTAAAACTTAAAAAAAGTATTATTTATAAATATAAATATATATATACTGTATACTAAAAAAAGGCAAAAAGAAAAGAAACGTCTCCAGGTGGCTTTGAACCCAGAGCTCCACTGCCCTTGATTTCAGTTCCCTAAAACCCGCTTCAGATGGGGCAACTTTTCTAGCAATTTTGAGGTTGCTGGCGGGTAATTTCCTAGGATTTCCCAGATCAGCACGAATTTCTGAGATCAGGTTCGGCTTAAAACAGACACGCAACTCGAACAAACTGGAAAAGTTTGAAGCGGCAGCAGCCAATCAGGGACGCAATATTTTCACGTGAAACCCCTGTGGTGGTGAGGATGACAGCTGAAGACGGTCCTGGTTTCAAATGGATCGTTTTTGGAAATAAACTTTTTCAGAAACATGAGTGAGTATTAATGTCAGTCAAAGATATAAAAACATGTTTTTAGCACGTAGTTGTGCGTCTATATAGTGCAAGAAAAATCAAATTTCATGATGATGATGGCAAGTCGTAGCAATTTGGTTGCAGCGTCTGAACGCAGGCGGCCTGTGTTGCTGGTGTTGCGACGTTGAGTTGCTGGGGGAAATTGCCCCGTCTGAAGTGGGCCTTAGGCTTGCTTCCACCGTTCACGCTCAGCGAGCAAGCCCGCTTCAACCGTTCACACCTCAAGGCAAGCTGGACAGCTACAAGCCACCTAAAGGTCTACCGCCGCATCCCCGGCCAGGCCGTGACGCGACATAACTTATTAAAAGTCTTGCTGTCAGTGCCACGACCGGCCAGAGTGAAGTCGAGAAAGAATCATCTAAATCAATTCATAGCTTTCTTGGAACGACCCCCCTCAAGGGAGAGTCGTCCCTCCGCCTTTTGTCGACTGTTGGACTGACGCGAAGAAACTAGCCGTCTTGGCCCAGCAGTTACAAATCATAGTGCTCATTAACTCGCCTGCCAACGTTCCAGGTGCCAACCGCAATTTCCGCCGGTTTACCCGACACCCGCTGACAATCTCGTCTGCCAGTGTTCCCGGTGTCAACTGCCATTTCCGCAATCTTTCCAACACCCACTGTCAAAATCCCATCTACACTCCAGGCCTCGACAAGCGCT